>NC_051447.1:7305440-7360847 GCF_001649575.2 Kryptolebias marmoratus | reverse complement strand
CCCCGCAGGACGTGAACAGGAAGAGCACCACGGTGGTGGAGTCCTGGGAGGGCAACAAGGGGAAACGGTCGTTCTCGCACAGCATGACCAAAAACGCTTCTGTCACGTACACATGGGCCTTTCAGCGGACGAGCCGTGCTCAAGACGTGAGAAAACACAGCCCAACAAACGTGAGTTTTAGAAAGATGCTGGAAGCTAAACGGGTCGTGTTTGTAGGCTCGCAGTTACGTCGGTGACACGGTGAAGATCTACTCCATCAGCGTGACGAACGTCCTGGACGGGGTGGCGTCAGCGTGCCGCGCCTGTGCTCTGGTACCCCAGAACTCCCAGCGGGCCGGCTCCTCCTGCGTTCCCTGCCCAGCGGGGTTCTACATCGACAGAGACACCAACCGATGCCAGGAGTGCCCGGCCAACACGCACCTGGCCGGGCGCCACACCTACGGTCAGGACGCGTGTATCGCGTGCGGACCTGGAAGCGTCAGCAACAAGGCAGGACTGTTTTCTGAGCTGTTTCGTCTCCTTAAAATAAAGATTTATAATTCTGTTTTTAATCTTTTCAATGTGGTATCGAAATTGTTTCAGAATGTACAGTTTAATATTTGCTAATATTTTTCAAGTTAACCTTTTTGTAAGGATATTTGAGCAGATTTTTAGATCCACATAACAGGTGATTATTTCTGCTCTGTTTAAAGGTCCTTTTTGTTTTTTGTTTTTTCTTCTATCAGGAACATTCCCGCTGCTACAGCAGCTGTTCCTTCACCCACACCGAGAACAACCGAACACTGACCTTTGACCTCAGTCCCATGAGCGACGTGGCTTCGCTGATCATTGGTCCGAGTTTCACCTCCAAAGGCACCAAATATCTTCACCTGTTTAACATCAGCCTGTGTGGCCACGAGGTAACCCTGTTCGTTTCTCCCCCCGTACGGCTAACCAGCTTAGAGCTGGTGGAAATCACTCATTAAAAAATGATTTTTAAGAATTTCACAAAAGCTTTAGCTGCAAATTCTTATTTAAAAGCTGAGCTCATTAGTTTTTTTTTCTTTTTGTCTTCTTAATTCCTAAATTCCTTACTTTAGTTGTTAGATTTAGGTGTCATTTCTGCAGATCTTGCCTGAAAGTAACAATTTTGTCACATATATATTTTAGGCTGTTTGTTTTCTTCACATATTAAAACTATGTAAACATGTACGCTCGTATTTTTGAACCAGGGTTGTTGTTTTTCTCCACTTAAAGAAAACTTGTCCACATTATTTATCATTCTGTCTGCATGAAAAGCCCGCTGTGTTCTCAGGAGCAGAGCACAACCTGAAACATCGACTAAAAACACTCAGAATTAGTCCATAATTAGACATTATGGTGGAGTAAATAAAAATCTTCTCCCTAGCTGGACTTTTTCAGAAATATTTGTTGTTAATGGGCATCAACTGTTGAGGACTAAAACTGAAGAGAAAACAGAAGCATTTATAAATTATAAACAGATTTATTTTCAAATAAATAATCATTTTAATGTGTTTTTTTCATTCACAAATACATTCACTCTCTTTACCATTATGTTTGCCCTGTGTGTTTCCAGATATTTCTTTATTTTTGTGCTTCCTTCGTAGATGTTATCTTTTGCTAGATTCTTTCATTCACACGCTTTGAATCACCTTGTTGCGGAAAAGTGCTATATAAATAAATTTCACTTCACTTCAGTTTTCTGCCTTTTTAAAAAAAAAAGTTTATTTTTTTCTATTTAATTTTTTTATAGTTATGCAAAAACATAAACATGTATACATACTGTTTAATAAAAAAAAAAAATTAGTTGTCAAAAATAATAAATATCACACTGGAGTTCGAGAAAATGTTTTTTTTTTAAATATCTTTATTTCACATGACAATTAAAACAAAAAAATGTGTTAATTAAAAAAATAATTAGTTAATTCATATAACAAATAATAGATAATAATAATAATACTGTAATTCCAGAAAGAAAAGAATAAATTGTTTTTTAATAGGATTTATGAGCATGTATTTATATTTATGTAATTTTGTCTTTTCTTGGCTTTGTCATACGGACACTGAGTGCAACCTAAAACCTGCTGCTGCTTATAAAACCTAAATGTTGTTATTTAGCAAAGTGTTTTTTCTTACGTGTTGTTTTAGCAGGTCACTTCTTTTCCTGCGAGTCTCTGTGACAAATAAAACTTAACTTCAGAAACTAAAGGATGATTTTTGTGCTGCGTTCACGTCCTCTCAGGGAAGGAGAGCCGCCGTCTGCACCGATAACGTCACCGACGTGTCTGGCAAAGACCCCCCGAGCGACTTTGCTCAGTTCGTCAACACGGTGGACAGTTTCATCTGTCAGTCGACCATCATCCCGGCAGACGGGCGGGGCTTCAGGATGGCCATCTCCTCCCAGTCCATCAGCCTCGCAGACACCTTCGTCGGTACGAGAGTGTGGCTCTGAGGGAGTCAGCAGGTAAGAAAAAAAAACAAAAAAAAATGCTTTGATGTGTTTGTTTTCAGGAGTGACAGTGAACGCCGTGCTCAGCGGAGTTGACGCCAAGCCGGATCTTTTCCCAGAAAACCCAAACGATGTTCCTGACATCAACTTCTTCTACAGGTAGAGTTTGAACAAGCTCTTGTTGTTTTTACAGGTTTTTTTTTAACATTAAGTGTGGTTTCATCCTCCTTCAGGTCGACGCAGGCGACAGCGTCATGTGATCAGGGCCGGAGTTCAGTCGTCACGGTTCGATGCAACCCGGAAAAGTCTGAGCGAGGAGAACTGTCTGTGCCCAGGTATCACTTAGGTCCCCAACCTATTTAGGTCCACAGACCGGTTTATTATCAGACAGTATTTTCACTGACCGGCCTTTAAAAGTGGGGTGGATGAATACAACAAAATAAAATTATATGGGCGACATGAAAACGGGGGTATTTTTTAAAAACATAATAAACGTAAATCCAACGTGTCCTCACAGCTTTGTTAGCTGCGTTATCAACATAAATAACACCCTCTCCTCCCCCTAATGTTCTCTGTATTTAAACATGCCCTTCAAAATTAGAGACACCACAAATATGAAGTGCACCATAACGCTGAATCAGTGGGAGCCCTGTGTCAGTTTCTCAGTAACCAGACGGTCCCATCTCGGGCTTCCAGAGACGTTTGTTTTTTACTCATTTTGCTGCTTGTTGGTTTGTTTTTAGCGGTAACGGATCACGTGACCTAGATAAGCGTTCTGACACTCATCAAGAGTGAGTTATAGACGGATGTAGTGGAGAGAATCCGGTCAGTTTTTCAAAATAAATGTCTTTCAGACTCCAACAATTAAAAAAACTGGAAATACTGTAAGTTAATTATTCTTTCTGTGCGCCTGGTACTAAATGACCCACGGACCAGTACCGGTCCGCGGCCCGTAACTTTAACTGTAACTTTGGATTTCCTCCAATCATAGGCAAATATTTATACTCTAAATGCCTTACATCGTCAACATATTTTACAGAAATACCGTTGAGACGCCACTTAGTGGTAATTTTTTGCACATATAGTTATAATTATGGATTTTTGACCTTACTAATGAACATGCGAGACAAAGATCCCATTTAAGAAAATGAAATGAAACCTTTGTGATTTGTTTGCTTGTGCAGGTCCTGTTCTGCAGGAACATGTGACGGCTGCACGTTCCACTTCCTGTGGGAGAGCTCCAGCGCCTGCCCACGTTGCACCGAGACCGACTATCATCAGATCGAGGGAGCGTGCAAGGGCGGCGTCCAGGTAACACACAAACAAACACCTACCTGCTTCTTTTCTTTTTCTCTCTTCCCCCCACAGAGAGGTTGGTGATTTAATTTGTGCCTTTAAGGGAAAACATCTGAGCCAGTCGTGCTGTTTTACACTCAGATTATAGATACTGTGTGTAAGATTTGCAGTGTTTTGGTAATACTAGAGTTTGTTCATTTACATCTAGGTCAGATCAGTTAAACCACTTGTCCTAATATAAACAGCTGAACACAGCAGACATTTTAATTGTTTTTGACCTTGATCAGATTTTAAAATGAATATTTCTATTTTCTCACCTATTTCTAGGAATAATAATCAGTAGGGAAACCTTTTTTTTTTAATCTCAGGAAACTCTGTATGTGTGGAACGAGCCGAAGCTGTGCACCCACGGTGTGTCGCTGCCTCCTCGGAGCTCCGCCCCCTGTGAGGCCATCGCCCTGTGGCTGAAGGTCGGGCTCGGCGCCGGTGCCTCCGTGGCCGCGCTGCTCTTCTCCCTCACCTTTTATTTCTGGAAGAAAAACAAGAGGTGAGACGCACCTGCCAATTTCCCTCCTGGGCCACCTGGCTCGACACAACAACACGCTCGTTAAGGTCAGACTGAAGCTATTTCCAGGGGAATATGTCAGAATCTGACGACAGACTGGTCTGTTTTTGTTTTTATCTGCTCTAACTTTAAAGACCAGAAGATAAAAACTGTGCTTCAGCTCATGAAAGCACAAATAAATACATATATTTTAGGTTTTATATATTAGCAGTAAAAAGTAAAAGAAGAAAATCTATGAATAAAAATAAAAAAGGTGCTCCAGTTCGAAGCAGCTTGTGGTGACAGATTCACTTTGTAACCAGGTTGGAGTACAAGTATTCTCGTCTGGTGATGTCAGCCAACAAGGAGTGTGAGCTGCCAGCTGCAGACAGCTGTGCTCTGGCCGAAGGAGAGGAGGCGGACGACGACGTGGTCTACACCCAGAAACCCTCCCTGCTGGGGAAGCTCCGGGCCATCGCCAACAAGGTGACCGGGAGACCTCCGTCACCTAACTTAGAAAATCCTCACATTAACTGGGAGACAGTTATTTGTCAAGATGTTGATTTTTTTGTTTGTTTGTTTGTTTGTTTGTCCCCCGTCGCAAGAGGGGCATTGGAAATACCCCTACTTAAAAAAAAAGCATGTGGATGAGCCTAGGCATAAGTATTGAAAGTAGGGTTGCCAGGTCAAAAACCAAGATGGCCACCGCCACACATATATATATATATATATATATATATATATATATATATATATATATTTATGCAAAATATAAACTAGAAATCAGAGTTTCCTGAGATGATTGAGGGAACTGAAGGTTAATCTGCCTCCACCGTTACTCCTGGTGGGGGATAAAATGGCTCCCTCCACTCAGCAGGATACGTCACTCTGCGCCGCCTCAGACAGCCAAATATCACCACAGTAAGGTCAACATGTTCTCCCTCCAAAGCTTTATCGGTCATCCCTTGGGAAAAACTTTCTCTAAACTTAGTTTCAGTTGATCTGAAACACGTGAACATGGCCGACGGGCGCCACGGGAGCACAGCCTGTTTGATCCTTTAGTTCTTGGAATCAAACAATATTAACACTAAAGGACGTGTATCTGTATGTCCTGTTCTATTCCAGTCTAAAAACACTTAGCTTTAAAACTAAAAACAGTCACTATTCAAGACCCTCAGTGACGGGGGACACCAGCATATCACTTGTACTTATTTATTTGTTTTTACTGCCTTGTGATTGACCGTTAATTTGCTCCGTCTGTCAGCACAAGGACGGGGAGAGCAGCGAGTCGGTGCAGCTGAACTCCTCTCAGTCCGATCGATGGGCCATGGGATGAACCGATCCTGAGGAAGGACAGGGAGCGAACTGATGACCAGTCACAGCGTCTCTGTTTGACGTGGGGACAGTTTGGACGATGAATTTTCCTCCTGATATCACACAAATAACACACACACACACGCAGTTTTACACCATGAATGCTTAACAGCAGCAGCAAAATGACAAACAAGCTTTTAATGTTTTGTATGTTTTTTTTATTTATTTTATTTGGTATTTTTTGTTCCGAGTTCTGTATTTATATTCATGTTATGATGAAGAATCTTTATTAAATTAATGTTTGACTTTATGGTCGGACCTCTGAAGTTCATACTTTAGTGTTATTGAGAAAACATCTCACACCTTGGACAAATGTTTCCTGCTCAAACATTTCCAAAACTATTTGTAGTCCTAGTTTTTGTGAGTTCATTTATGTGAACACTGTTTTTTAAGGGGTGCTCACACTTTACTTTATATTTTCGTAGAGCCTTTTTAAAATAGGAACAATTAAAAGAAGGCAAAACTGTTTCTGTGATGAAAGAAATATTCACTTATTTACCCAAAGTAAAAATAAGAATATATTGTTTTTAAAAAATCTGCTTTTTTGCAATGAAATTCTTTAACAAAACAATTTTTTTTCTTAGTGACTAATATTAGTTAAGGTCTTAGTGTTTTTAAATTAGATACAAATATTAGATAAACTAACACATTATAAATGACAACTAAATAATTAAATCAAATAGGAACATTGTAACAATTTATTCAAAAATAAACTTGATAAGTCTGTAAATCAGTGACCTATAGAACAGAAAACAATAAAAAGAATCAGATAAATATTTGTTACAATTTTTTTTAATGTTTATGTAACACTTAGTTTTGTAGTAAATATGCTCATAGTTGCAGTTTTTGTTGTCATATGACAACAAAACTTGTGAAAATCACTAATAAAATCATGTTTTAATATAAAATCAGAGCTGTATTAAACAATAGCTCAAATTGTGAATTAGGTACATTGAATAAACTGTTCAGTTTTGCTCTGAAATATAAATACATGATAAAGTATTCATATTGTTTTCATTGCGGACTAATTATTCAGTTTTATTTACAGATGTTGGATTAAAAGAAAGTTTAATATACAAGGTGTCCTGAGAGAAAAAAGTAATAACAATCTCAAATTGTTGACATTAAGCAGTTTTGGAGTTGTGAATATTTGAGCTCCATTATGTGAATCTTCTCACAGCTGTCCCTGCTGTCCGCCTGATTGAACCTGGATCAGGTGTTGTGGCCAAAAATGTAACCCGGCTAAGGAAAGCGTATTTCCGGGCAGTTTAATTCAATAATTAAATAGTAAAGGTTGAGGTAAGACGAGCATGAGAATATTTGTATCGAGATTATTTATAATTATTTATTTGTGTTCTTAAGGGTTCTGAAAAAAAGTGTTTTGATTCATATTTCTAACAAGTACTTTAAAATGCGCTTCCTCTGACCGGGGTACTTTTTCCAGCACAACACCGGCCTGGCTCTGTCCCTCTCCCACGCTGGTCACGCCTCCAGTCGGGCTCCGTCCAAACCGCGCTCCGCCCTCACAAAGGAAACATCCTCCTCCTCCTCCTGATTTCCAGCCGTCGACAAAACTTTGCAGCTCACAAACGCTTGATTTGTGTTATTTAAAAAGAAAAGGCGATAAACGCTGTAAAGGGGAGCAGCATGTGAAGGATTCTGCTGGTGAAACGTCGGTTTTAAGCGGCAACATGGACGCCAGCTCGTAGCCAACGGTAAGAAACGGTCCTTTTTGGTTCTTCGTCACTTTTTGTCGACCGCGTTATCATCATGGAAGCAAACACGACCCGAGGCGCAGGAAAACGGTTCGGTTCTCTGTCGGAGAACACGGAGTTATGTTATCGGAAAGTTTAGGGTGGGAGAAAAAGCGCGTGTTTTTAAAAAGAATTTTTGTAGGGTTTTTTTTCGCAGTTTGTCGCGTAAAACTTTTCAAACGCAGAAATCTGGAGTTAGACCGATGACGTCACGGCAGCGCTTTTAAACCGTAAATTAAACCAAATGGTTTAATTAAGACTTGTTTTAAGGTTTAGATAAAATCCTAAATAGTTTTTAAAATTTATACATGTCTCTTAGTGGCAAATGTATCTAAATTATTATTAACACATTACAAAAAGCTTAAATTTGAGTGTTAACACTAAGGTTTCAGAGTCTAAATACTAGACCTAAATAAATAATAAATGCACTTTTTAAGCTGCTTGTGTTTTATTTTAAACTAAGGAAATGCAGTTAATGCGGACATTAGTTGACTTGGTGTGAACAGTTAAAATTAAACGAATTTAAATATATAGGGACTAATTAAGTTTTTAAAAGGTGCCGTTCTGTGGTTTTAAGATTACACTCTGTGGCATTTTATTCAAAATCCCAAACTTTTCAAAGTGTGGGTATTTGGATTTATTATGTAAAATATTACCAATTCAGCAGCGTAGATAAGTCTGTTTTTATTGTGGCTCACTGAAAATATTAGCGTTGGTTTTAAAAGTAACGAACCTTACAGGGGAAAATAACTTATCTTTACTTACTAAGATTTATTTGTGGTAACAGATAAGATAATGATAAAATGATTTTAAACCTTTAGGCAGTTTTTTTTTAGACACTTGAAATGAGTTTTGTATTCCCATTAACACAAATGGGATGAAGGCACAGGTTTGTGATAGTTCCGTTTGAAGATATTTTCTTATTGTTTTACAGAAACGGAACTAAAGCTGCTGTTTTCCTGCCTGTTGAAGTGGTAAGTTCACCTCTCTGTTGTGGTTTCACTGACACTCCAAAGTGCCGCCTGAGCACTTGGTGTGGTTATTTTTACAGCCCGTGGAGATAAAACCACCTTCATTTATGCCTGACTTTTATTCTCACACGGTTCAAGTGTTTGACTCCAGGTGGTAATTTTTTTTCTTTCTCCTGCAGATCCTTCCTGTTCAATCATGGCTCGTGGCTGCATCTGCTGTGTGAAATACATGCTCTTCCTCTTTAACCTGCTTTTCTGGGTAATTATCATTTTCTTTTCAGTTATTTGGAGTCCAAATCAGTGCTTTGCTGAAATGTTAACGTACCACTTTCTCCTATATGTTTCTTCAAAGGTGTGACACTTTTTATTGCCAAAAGTGATAGTTTATCCATGAGCGTGGTCACAAAGAAACAGTTTGCTTCTCTTTCTTTAGTTAAATCTATTAAATAAATACCAGATTGACAGATATGAAATTGTACTTTAGCACCCACAGAGCTGAAAAAGTGACATACAGTAATGATCAAATGAAGGATGATGGATTTGTTTTGGGGTTGTTTTTTTAGGCCTTGTTCCCAAATTGTCCAGTTTCAGATGATAGGCTTTGGAAGTTGCCTTGCTGGTGAAAATATTTATTATTCTAAGGTCAGGAAGTGGCTTTAGGAACAGTGACTGAACTTTAAAAAAAACTCATCCGACTTATTATTGAACTATTGATCAAGTCTGCATTAGATACCAGACAGTGTGGTGACTTGTAAGTAAAATTAAATCAAATAAATTAAAGGGGCATTATCAGCAGACCAGTCAGGAAGTTTTCTGGATTCCTGTGTGCCTTTCAGCTGGGCGGCTGTGGCTTGTTGGGTGTCGGCGTGTGGCTTTCGGTTTCCCAGGGCAGCTTCGCCACCCTGTCGCCCTCCTTCCCCTCGCTCTCCGCTGCCAACCTCATCATCACCCTCGGCACCGTCGTCATGGTAACGGGCTTCCTGGGTTGTCTGGGTGCCATCAAGGAGAACAAGTGCCTGCTGCTGAGTGTGAGTGAACTACACTACCCATAGTGCATTTGTTTTCAGATGGTATAGGAATTAATGCTGCAACAAGTGTAGATGTTAAAGAATTTGTAGTAAAAATAAACTTTCCTTCTTTAAATCAGTTCTTCATTGTCCTCTTGATCATCCTTTTGGCTGAACTTATCCTCCTCATCCTCTTCTTTGTCTACACAGACAAGGTAAGGCTGATTCTTTTTGTTGTTGTACTTTCTGTCACGGTGCCTACGTCTCCTGAGTCCTTTCTCCGCCTCTGTCACCTCCAGGTGAATGAAAATGCCAAACAGGACCTGAAGGAGGGGCTGGTGTTGTACATCACTGAGAACAACGCCGGTCTGAGAGATGCATGGAACACCATACAAGGAGAGGTGAACACCTGAGGAATACAGACTTAACATGTCGATCCTGCTGCCCCCTCAGCTGTTCAGGTAAAAATAAACCCTCTCGTCTTGTTCGCCACAGTGGAAGTGCTGTGGCGTGACGAACCACAACGATTGGCACACTGCTCTGCACAAGAACGTCGTTCCTGACAGCTGCTGCCAGCAGGTTCACCAGGGCTGTGGACACAACGCCTCCAATACCTTCTGGACACGAGTGAGTCATGAAGTCATGTCTGATTTAAATACTTTAATACACAAAATCCACCAGACAGTCGATATGAGTAAACTGTTTATTTAGCTGAAACGTAGCAAAGTGTGCAAACAGCAATTAACGGTAAATGCACCAAACAATTAGTGTAATATTTCCTCGAGAATGGATCAATCTTCCTTCCTAAATCTGCAAGAAAGGTTAAAGAAAAACAAATTAATTGGGAGTTTGTGTAGACTTCATGTAGTTTTTATATTCATAATATACAGGGTGGGCCATTTATATGGATACACCTTAATGAAATGGGAATGGTTGGTGATATGAACTTTCTGTTAGTGGCACATTAGTATATGAGAGGGGGAAACCTTTCAAGATGGGTGGTGAGCATGGTGGCCATTTTGGATCCAACTTTTGTGTTTTCAATGGGAAGAGGGTTATGTGACATATCAAACTTATTGGGAATTTCACAAGAAAAACAATGGTGTGCTTGGTTTTAACCAAACTTTATTCTTTCATGAGTTATTTACAAGTTTCTCACCACTTATAAAATGTGTTCGAAGTGCTGCCCATTGTGTTGGATTGTTAACGCAACACTCTTCTCCCACACTGATAGCAACACCGCAGGAGAAATGGTAGCACAGGCTTCCAGTATCCGTAGCTTCAGGTGCTGTGCATCTCGTATCTTCACAGCATAGACAATTGTCTTCAGATGACCCCAAAGATAAGTCTAAGGGAGTCATTCAACTGGCCCATGACGACTAATCCACTTTCCAAGAAGAGGGTTGCATTGACAATCCAACACAATGGTCAGCACTTTAAACACATTTTATAAGTGGTGAAAAACAACTCATGAAAGAATAAAGTTGCATTAAAACCAAGCACACCATTGTTTTTCTTGTGAAATTCCCAATACGTTTGTGACACATGACCCTCTTCACATTGAAAAAAACTAAAGTTGGATCCAATATGGCCACCGTGGTCACCACCCATTCCCATTTTATTAAGGTGTATCCATATAAATGGCCCACCCTGTAGATTGTACATGTTGCTGTTGGGCAGTTTATTTTGGAGACTTTCGGATGCTGTGAATTAAAAGAAAAGGCCTGAATACAATCAAGCTCTTAGAATATTGACACTATGTCTAAACAGAGTTCACCTCCACTAACTGTTCGATCTGTTTCTAGGGTTGCTATGAGAAAGTAGAAGAGTGGCTGGATGAGAACAAACACCTGCTGGGAACTATTGCCATGTGTGTGTTGGTCATACAGGTAAGCTGAGTGTGTTAGAACATTACATTAGACCCCTACCTGTGTTGCTGTAAGTGTAGAGGTTTGATATTAGATAGAACATTAAAGTAGATTCATGGAGAACTAACAGGTGCCATTTTGTTTTTACAGCTGCTTGGTATGGCTTTCTCCATGACGCTTTATCAGCAGATCCACAGAGCAGGAAAGAAGTACGAAGCATGAGACTCTACATGAAGGTGTGAATTAGAGGGAAAATCACTGAAACACCCCCCCCCCCCCCCCCCCATCTGTCTTCTCTCCTTGAGGTGCTGGCTCTGCTGTGGAGAAACTAGACAGCTTCTTCACAGAAGAGCCAGCACCTCCACAGAGAAAAGTCTAAACTGCAAACATCACACTCAAACGGAGCAGTGTGGTGGTTTCAGTTCAGCCCTCTGTATTTGATAAACTAAACAGCCTGACGGCAGATGGTTTGAGCAGGAAGGCCAGCATCAAATATGATACTTAGTCATTTTCCTTCTGATTGTTACATACATTTTAAAAATGAAACATCTTCAACTACAGAATAAAGGTCCAATTGTTACAAATAAGTATGGGTACACATACATATGTATTAAGCCTGTTACATGCTCCACTTATATACCTTTTCTAAATCCATGCACTAAGATATTGTGAATAACTTTTAGCATGACTCTACAATAGGCCTGTGGAAAATACATTTACTAACATGTTTAATAAAGTTCTTTAAAGTTTGTCTATATATATTTTTTTTTCATATTGAGCCATAAATGTGATGTGAGTAATTTAAAATCGAAGCTCTGCACAAATTTCAGTTATAGTTCTGCAAAAAGCTTCACTTACCCGAGTTGGCACGGAGTTTAGACACTAAAGACCCATGGTTTTGTCGTTATCATAGACGACTTTGCCTTTGATGATGACGTAACGAATGACCTCCTGGTGTCCTCCCAGCTGGTAAATCAGGTGCTCCCATCTCAAAACACAAGGAAGTCAAGTTAACCTTCTGATCTGTGCCAATAAAAGTTCAAAGCCGCTGGTAAATGAACTGCAGTATTTTTTTACCGTGTGGTGTCAAGGAGCAGCAGGTCTCCGTGTTTATCAACCTCCAGGGACCCGTGGGTGTGAGAGCGGCCGAGAGCGAATGCTGCGTTGATGGTTGCTGCAGCCAAGGCCTCAGACATGGACATCCTCATGTTGACACAGGCCAGGTGCATTATTATTGGCTTCAGAGAATAAAAACAGAGGGAGTAACAGACAGAAAAAAAAACCCAGATTTTGACATTTCCTGTTGGACTCACCATGGAGCAGCAGTAAGCGTTGGGGTTGAAGTCACTGCCGAGGGCAACGATTACTCCTGCGTCCAGCATGTCTCTGGCCCGAGGTTGAGGGAGCCTAAAAACACATTACTCAGCCACAACAAGAGTGTGTGTGAAGAGGTATGTACGTCAAAGTGTGTGTTGAGTACCGGAGGATGTAAGCTGTAGTCGGCAGAAGAACAGCAGCGGTTTTTGCTTTTGCCATGGCAACGATTCCTTCATCTGTGACTTCTTCAAGATGGCTGATGGCTAAAGCTCCGAGCTCCGCTCCCATCTGTGTCACACATTCACTGATTTAACAACTAATACAGGTTTTAATCCAGAAAAATCACAATTTCTATGGGTTAAAATAAACTAATTTGACGTTAAAGTTTTTTTGTACTTCATATGTAAAAAAAACAACAAAACAATCTAGTATTTCAGTTGGAACACATTATCTGCCACAGTTTTAAACCAAATCATATTAGGTTAGAAAATGAGAAAGTTGTAGTTCAATATGTAAAACTGACAGTATTACAGCCATTCTTAGCAGACATTTTGACTCCAAAGAGTCGCAGTATTTCTGAACTGATTTAGGGAAAAACCGTACCTCAGCGGAGTTCATGGGGTGAAGCTCGTCTCCGTGGAAGTTGATCTTGAGGCCCATCTCTTTGCCGGCCTGCAGGATGGAGCGAGTCGAGTCGAGGTCAAACACTCCCTGCTCGCAAAACACATCAATGTTGTCGACACGGAGTTTCCCTGCAGACATCAGCGCCTTCAGGCGAGGCAGCTGAACTTGAAGGATGTCTTCGGTGGCTTCTGTAACCGTCTTCCCTCTGAGACAGGAAAAACAAGCCTGAAGGCCCCGCCGAGAGGTTTGATTTTAACACTTGAAGGCGTTGATTCTTACTTGGGCACTGCGTGGGCTCCGCAGTAGGTCGAGGAGACGTTGATGGGCAGGGAGCGCCTGGCCTCCTCGATCACCTCCAGCATCTTGAGCTCGGTCTGCAGCTCGAGGCCGTAGCCACTTTTACACTCCACTAGGGTGGTTCCCGCCCGCTGCATTCGCGCCAACCTGCTCCTCAGGGAGGCCAGGAGGTCCGAGGCGGCGGAGGCTCTTGTGTGCTCGACCGTGAAGTGGATCCCTCCGCCGGCCCGGTGCACGTCCATGTAGGTGGCACCTGCCAGCTTTCAGGAGGAGAATAAGATTATTCATTTACATCAAAGCTGCAGATCGACGGTCCAGACGCTCTAAATAAGTTACCTTCATTGCAAATTCGTGCACTCTGTCTCCAGCCCAGACAGGATGGGTGTGAGCGTCAACCAGCCCTGAAACAACATTTTACTCATGTTATCCACTTCTTTTAATGCCTTTTCTGCATATTTGTGTGTGTTGTGCTTTTAAACAGTACAGATATATACTTCTGATCATAACTGTCTTTGTCCTGAATCAGATCTCGCTATAATAAAACTAATTTATGATTTGTTGTCATATCTATAGAAGGGTGAGAAATTAAAGACAATAAAATGTGTCACTTGAAGGGTGCTTTCTATCTTAAATTTATCATATGCACGTAAATCATTGCTTTAATAAAATGTAAACAGGCAGTGCAGCCTCCTGCAGATTTAGAAACACATTAAAAGTTTCTGCATGGTTGACAAAAAGATCAAAATCTGTTTTTTTATATTAAAAAAACAAACTGATTTGTTACGAAAGCAACATAATTGCAGTTTGAAGCATTTGTGAGTGGGCTTTAACACTAAATTGACAACATGCAGACTCCAAAGCAAAGATTGGTCCAGAAACGCCAGAAAAACAGATGGAATTTGAAGTGGTCACGCATTACAAAATGACTAAAAATCAACGTGTTTTCATCAGGCAGTTCCTACAAACACAATATGTTTAAACTACTTCAATTATTGTGGGTCTGGGACGCCACAAAGAGATGGGACAAAGGGTCAGAGTTAAAGTTTCTCCAAGGTTAACATTAATTAACATTTAATATCTGCTGAGATGAACTGGACTCGAACACAAATGTGGGGTAAAATGGATGAAAGGCTTTTTTTTGGAATGTTGTGGAATATTTAAATTAATTTACATGAAGTTCAGACGTCTTTATATACTCACCAGGCAGGACGCACATGCCTGCAGCATCAATGACTCGGTCAAAGGAGGCCTCTGAATACTGAGCTCTGATGGTTTCTGCAGGCCCCACGGCTTTAATCAGTCCGTCACTGGGGGGAGAAAACACCCACAATGACAAAATTAATCTTGAAACATGACAAAGAGCTGAACAATCGCATGAGGTGCTGTTAGCGTAAAATAATGTATAATTAGCAGCAACTACCAGTTCTGTTATAAACTTCCAAAAAGCATTTCAAACTAAGACTCACCTTCCAACGACGACGCTGCCTCCTTGGATCACACACAGAGCGTTCATGCCGTGTTTGGTCAGGTACTTCTCTCCATTGTTGCAGATTAAAACCACCTGTTGGGCATTTTTCACCAGCAGCCTATTTCTGGACATTTTCACTCACTGAGAGCAGCGGCTCGTAAAGTAAACCAGGCGCCAACTAGTTCAGAAACAAAGCAAATATTTGCCCCCCTGAGCGGAGTTTAAAGTGCACGGAGTGGAGCGGGGCGGTCCCTTCTTGTTTAAATTCACAGAGAGGGGGTGAAAATAAATAAATAAACGACAGAAAAAGTCCTGTTTAAGAAATATTACAACCACTTTATTGTGTTGGCATCAAAACAAATCAAATTTGAAGGTAAAAAAAAAAAAAAATACAGTTTGTGAAAAATAACCAAAACCAGACACGTTCACTTGTTTCAGACGATGAAAACAACAAACACACATTAACTCCAGGAGCTACACAGACATAAACAATCACTCCCGCATTTCTCCATCCTCCTCTTCCTCTTCCACACCTCGGATGTATAAAACATTGTTGCACCTGTGCAGACACAAAGTTTGGGCTTTAAACACAATGAGCGTCTCCTTTTTTAAAACACGACAATAATTAACGAAACCTTGGTTAAAGAGTCTTAATCTGTTCCTGCAGCGACAAGCTTTACAAATTTATTCAAAGAGACAAACTACAGTGTTTATTTTTTTATTTATCGTACAATTTTGTGATTAAATACCTGATGAGCACTTCACCGAGATGTCCCGCCAACGCTCCATCCACGTATTCTTCTGTATTTGCAAGCTGTTGGGAACCACGTATAAGAACAAGATTCAAACAATGTTTTTTTCTCCTGTTTTCACAACTAATCCGTGTTTTACTTTTTTAAATGCTGTAAAAACAAAAAAAGCATTAAAGTGTGAGTGTAAAACCATGGATTGTTGCTGTTTTTAACCATTTAAAAGCCTGTTTCTGTAAAGCAGATTTGCATTTAAAGAGGTACCTTTTAAAGAACATTTAGAAATCTGCGGTTTAACGGCACCAAATACCATCTGTCACCTTTTCCCCAGAATCAGCGAACAAATTTCACTAAACTTTTGTCTCGTTGAAGTGTCACTTGAGGGAAATCTTGTAGTTAAGTCTCGCAGCAGAGTGAGAGGTTTTAGAACAAATGTCTTTAATTAAGACTTAAATCCAAAATATTTATTTTGCCGTTATGACTGTCCTCTCAGTAAAGTTTCCTCCGCTTTATTAAGAAATCAGTGGAGGCTGATATTAGAGCGCCGCCTGCTGGACCAAAAGACTGAGACACCAACCTGATCTGAGACGTTTACAAACAGAAGCTTTCCGTGCTTCTCTAGACCCGGACAAATAGGTATAATACCTCTAAGTTTATTTATTTATCCTTATTTAGGATTTTAGCGACATGTTGAGGATTTAAAGTGAACTCTGTTTAAATAGATGCCATTTATTCACCTTAGAGAACGTTCACATCATGTAACTTATAAAAATAAACCTAACTGTAAGTCAATATCTGAAATTTTCATTGTGGGGAAGAAAAATTAAGTATGGATATTTGTAATGCAGGTTCTGTAAATTTTAAAAAGACTACCTAAAGATTTTTAAGATTTTCAGCATTAAAAACAATATATTCTGTAGTATAAATGTTATAAAAACTAGTAACGTTATTGTGGATATTTGAAGATAAACCTGATAAAGAGTCGTTTTTACAAGGAGGAATGTTGCCGTATTTAAAAGTATGATTAAATGTTTGAACTTGTTAAAACATCTTCCTTTCTCAAACTCATCCAACCTACAAATGAAATTATTGAACATCTAGAAGTGGTACTTCATAACATTATGACCACCAGCTTAATATTATATAGGTTTCTTTTTGCTGTCAAAACAGCCACATGCTGTTTAATCATGATTTATCGGGTCAGGACTGTTTATTATTTTCTGAAAAGCCCACCGTATGTTTCAGCATGACAGCTAATCAGCCACACAAGCAACAAACTGCAGTGCATTGTGGGCTCTGAATCATTCCTGTAGGTACCAGCCGTATCAGCTACAGTAGCTCTTCTACTTGTCTGGAAACACACAGCAAAACTTTCTTTCCCAGCAGGCCTTGCTCCAGAAGAGCTGCAGACGTGCAATGAGCCATAACCATAATTTGGCCTTAAAGCAGCTGAAATACAGAGACTTTCTTATAGTTTTATACTTCTCCCGAGAGCAGAATTTTAACTTATTGTGTAAAAAATGACATTTACTGGAGGCGACACGGTAAGAAGTAGCTTCCCCCCCCACACACACACATTTCCTTTGAGTAGTCATAACTTTATAAGATCAGTCTGTATGTTAGTAAACAATATTCTCTCTATTTAAGGAAAACATCAGCCAACGTTGGTAATTAAAAGGTAATCTGGACATAGCAGGAATCGTTCCCACCTGCATGTTCATGTATCCGTCCACAGACACCAGGTAGCCTTTATACTCCATTCCCCACTTCAGTTTCACCATCACAGGTTTCCCCGTCAGGCCGTTCAGGAAAGGCTTCGGGTTCAGGGGTAAACTCTGCAGAAGACAAGACAGGAACTCAGAAAACAGGCTTTTTAACATCATCTGCACACCAAGTGGGCCCACTCTTCCCCACAGGCTTGTACATTAGACACGAGGTGCGACACCTTCAGCTGCTCTTCTTCCCCTGATGCTCCCATCACTCTCAAACAAAGTCAGTCTGGACACATCGGACAATATTACTTTTCTTTCCCATCAAAATCCAAACGTTACGCTTCATCGGAGCAAACTGAAGCTTCTTTTGCATAAGCTCCACTTCTGGTTTTCTTAAAGCTTCAGAGTCAAAATCAAGTTTATCGAACAACTGAATTATCTAAAGTGTGCATGTATGCAAACAGATGTGCAAAATATATTAATCTATCCAGAGGCGTAACACAATAAATGTTAAAAGTAAAAGAATAAATTATACTGAAGTTGACTACACTGTTATTTGTTTTTATTTCACAAAAGGTTGCTTAGACCACAATCATACAAGATCTATGGCAATCTTTCTTTAACACTACTACATGTTGTCCTTTAAGTGATAATAAAGCATTTTCAGCCAGTTTAGTTTGCTTGATGCAAACTAAAAATCAATCTTTTGACAGAAGTTACATTAATTGCACCATTAAACAATTTATCTTTTCATAAGCTTGTTTAAAGGACTGAAACTCAAAGCATCTTTCAAAGTTAAATAACTTAAACGATGTAAGAGAAACTAAAAGTTTCCTAATAGTTTTCAATATATTGGCCTAATGAAATCCAGCTGGCGACATTTTCTCCTGCCCAGGCAGTGGATATTGGTAGTTGTTGTAGTTGCTGTAATAATGTAACACCCCTGTAACTCAAAACAACCTAATTACAATTTATCTACAAGAAGAAACGTGAAGGCTTGTTTGTTTGAACCCTTCACAAGTAACATTAAAATAATGTTAAACGAGTTGGTGTAGACGGTCTATTAAAAAGGTCTGAAGCAGATATAAACACAAGAAAGTAAAAAATAACAGAAAACACTACTTTTCTGTAAAAAATGTGACGACTTTCAGCATGAAGTTATGAATGATAAGCTAACGAAGCTAATGCTAACCAAAATGGACTCCGCAAACAAATATTTTCGAGTATTATTCAGCGAGAACTGAAAACAACTAGCGTGACTTTTACTCACCATCTTTACTTAAATTAAATAGTTATGGTTCGCAAATTGAGAAGGTTGGAGTTTTTTTTTTCGTCACGGCAACGTTTGGATCTCACAAACCGAGCAGCAGCACGCTTTAGCGCCGACAGGAAGTCCAGCGTTCAGATCTCTGGAGGAGGCACCACGAGTCCCCGCAGCGCCGCCCGGCGGCCGGAAGAGCGAACTGCAGGGGGCAACATTAAACCAGCTTACACCGTGTGTGTGTCGACTTTTAGATTCACTTTCTGAATGAGTAAACTTATACAGGACTCATTTTAAACGTGGGCTTGAGTTCGGCGACGTTTTAAAGGCCAGTTGTGTCACCATATATTATGTCACCACAGTCATCTTTAATGTATTAAAGCCATTTCAACACTGGTTTAAATACACAGTCACTAAAACAGGAAAAAAACATCTGATTGTCTAAAATAGTTATTAGATCATTTTAATTTGTTAGGATATATTGGGTTTTTCTTATAGAATATTCAACATCAGTGTCTTGTCCAAATCTGCCCTGTAATTGCTCTGTTTATGTCACTTTAAAAGGATCCTTGCAGGATTAGTGACTAATTGAAACCTGACAGATTTAGGAGCAGAAACCGATGTGATTGCCATGTCTGGGCTGTGTCTGCAGCGCTTGTTCTCCAGGTGAATCCCGAGAGTTAAAAAGGGCACACGCACAGTCTGACGGTTCCACGTTTTTCCCGAGTTGAAGCTTTTTATCTTTTACGAAAGCGCCGAGACAAGTTCAAACCTGATTTGATGAATAAAACTCAAAATCCGACTTTCCTTCATCAAACGGCTGGGCTCTGTCAGAAAAATTCCTATGAAATTGCTCTGGATCTTTTGTTGCATGTTTGAAATACTTGTTTCCTTACATCACTGAGCGTATTTACTTGACCTCGCCTTTTGAGTTTCCCGACGTGTAATTAACCTATCCATCAGGCAGTCTGGCCTCAGTTATGGGATGAAGACAGTGTGTGTAAGTTCAACAAAGGGGTCAGAAAATTGGCCAGTCAGACAGTATTTGTTTGAATATTTGAAGCCAAAAGAAAAAGCATCACAGAGAGCTACATTGTGACTACAAGAACCAACCACAAACACAGCAAAGACTTCCTCAAATAGCTGCAAAAAGGACAAAGACACCAAAAAATACATTTCAGACATGTTAACAATTACTCACAGATGGTGCTAAGAAATCACAAAGAAAAAATAAAAACTTCTTCCAAAAGTTGGGAGACAGAAAACAAGCCAAATCATTTTAAAGATATAAAAAGTTACCACAAAAAAAGAGTATACATTACCTAAACGAGCTCCATCATGGTCAAAAAGCACAGCAGGAGAAATGGAAAGTGGTGAGAAGGAGTCTGAAAATGAAAAAAAATAATACATTAAAACTTTATTAAAGAGCTTTAAAATAACCAAAACAGTGTATTAAAAAGCCAGAGCCATTTACAAAATGACCACAAAAAGATTAAATGTCAACACAAATACAGTAAAAAGTATCAACAGAGGCAAATATAATATATACGTATATACAGTGGAGCAAAAAGTGCGAGCTAGAGGGGCGCCAAAGCGATGATGGGAAAGTTACTTCTACTTGTCATTTTCTGTATTTACTAGCTGCTTGTGCATGAGTAAATGATATGATCGATAACAGAGGCACTCCGTACCTCCTCCTCATACTCAGCAGGTACCGTGTCGCAGCATCTCACCGGGCTGCGACCGCCGCCGACCAGTTGGAGACACAAAGTTGGGATCACGCTAATCGACAGGTTTGTATGAATGTTGACAATAAATAGAACTGTGTTTAAATTGAGACCGGTTCGAGACAAGTTTCAGATCCCAGTGACGACTCTGTGACTACTGTCAGAAAAACTGATCACGTTTCAAACCCCCCCGTGACTCCAGAGTGAGGCCTTGAGACTCACACCAGGAAACCGGGAACCCTCTCGAACGTACTGAAACTTTTTGGAAACCTCCTTCTGAATAAGACAAGCAGTCGCAGCCCAACCTGATTCTGGCTTGAGGGGAAAGCTGTCAGAGATACAGGAGGAGTCAAAGGTTAAGGGTTATGGATTGGGAGTTTGTGAAGGAAAGGTGAAGGACTGAAACAGAATTAATAAACTTATATAATTAAAAAAAGGGCTGAATCAGTTTTAGGGACCAGGCAGGCTCCATTGGAAGAGAGGTGGTGAGAGACAGAACGCTGGGGAAGTTCAGAGACATTATGGACAATGTCTCTCATCCCCTTTACAGTACTGACGGTCTAGGAAATAGCCACAGCCAAAGACTACGATCCTGATGTGTTATGGAGCGCTGCAACACATCCTTTCTGCCTGAGGCTGTCAGACTTTTTAATTCACATGTAGCTTCCAGAACTCCAGATGCAATGTTGTTTACTTATTGAGTGACGTGTGTGTGTGTGTGTGTGTGTGTTATCGAGACCTTCACTTTTTATTCTTGTGTGTTACACTGGGACAGATGAATTAATAAAGTTATGATACTCCACATCACTGCTGAAGCACAGACACAGGAACACCAAAAGTTGAAGTGATTGGGCTGCAACAAGGGTTTGTTTGCTTTTTGTTTTGTTTTTAATTTTTTTTTCCTTTTACATATTTAAACTATATGTTTTAAATTTAATTTAGATTTTTCAAATTATTTTCTTCACAATGTCTTATTTATTGGTCTTTGCATTTTATTTTTAGATTATAATGTGTATTTTATATTTATTATACCTTTAAAACGTTTTGTGCAGGTTTCATCTTGTTGAGACTTGAATGTGTGTGTCCTTTTTATTTGTTACTGGTTGGAAAGGTTTTGAGTTTTGGTGGGTTTTTTTATTTTTTTTATTTAAGGTATTCTCCGACTTGCATGGCTTGTTACCTGTTATAATTTAGAGAATAAATACAAAAAAACACAATCTTTGGTTGCATTTAATTTTCCTCTGTGAGATGGAAACTATATATGTCAACTTTAGGTTTAAAGCTCTATAGTCAAGCAGAGTTTATACCATTCAACAAGTTTCAACGCAAAGCTCTGATCACAACAACAAAATGTTAAATGTTCTGTACTTATACAGCTCCAACATGACATCACCCATCCACAAATACACATTCATACAGTGTTTTCAGTGTGTGCGCTCAGTTGGCAGTGAACTATGACCCACAGTGGTCATAGAGGTCAAATGTCATGCGTAAAGACCGGCCCTGGCCACCAGGCAGGTAAGGACTGCAGTTTTAATTCTAAGGCTGAAGGTGGAGTTCCATCTTTTCCCGCAGTCCTTGCAGTTCCTGCTTGAAGCCGCCTGGTGTTCGGTCTCGGTGTAACTCTGTGTGTTCCTTTAAAAAACAACAACGAAAAAAAAAAGCCCTTTTAAAGCAGGAGAGGCGGAGCTGGCGCACAGCGGACGGAGCCTCTCTGCGCGCTCCTCGGGAACAGACGCGCGGGCGGCGGAGCTCACTCTGCAGGGAAATGAAACCTGCTGCAGGTCCCGAGCCGAACCGATCCGTCCTCCTCCACTTCCTCCTCCTCTTCCTCCTCTTCACCTCGACTGCTCCTCTCTGTCAGCGGGTCATCACTCACCGTCCAGGATCATGTTGTTCTTTCAGACGACCGGGTTATTATCGCCCGATTGGCTCGCTGCTGAGTGAAAGAGAAAGTCCACACCGGCTCTGAACTCTCTCCTCTCCTCTCCTCTCCTCGCTGAGATCTCTGCGGACTTGCTTGTCTGGATAATAACTCCATCAGATTTGTTTTGTTGTTGTTGTTTGTTTTTGCGCCCCCTTCCTGGCATGTTTCGGATCACCCCGGAGATAATGCTGATGTTATTCGTGGTCAGCCTGGCCGTGCTGTCAGGTGCAGGTAAGAAGGGCAGGGGACTTTAAAATGTTTTTTTTTTATTTTTATTTTCCCACTTTACCGTGTCTCTAAATGTACTCGTATTATTCCCACTTTAGATTTATCATAGGGAAAGCTGACATAATTAATTAATTGGTTCTAGCATACCTTGAAGGAGTGCCACCATCTGTCAAACAGAGTTTTGGATTTGGGTTTTAGGTGAAGAAAGGACACTTCAACAATAATGGTGTACGCTCATGTATGTGTTGGGGAGGACTCTCGGCTACCACCACACCAAGTTTTAACCAAACATCTGTGAAACTGACTGAGTTGTAGCCGTTTTTGTGTTGGCTATTGTCGATTAGCTGTGGTGTCCAAATTGACTTGGATTGACTCCAAAAGTCAGTCAGCTCTAGATGTGCGTCTAATATTTAATTTCTGAGAGTTTCATTAAAATTTGTCTGATGGTTCATGAGATATTTTGCTAACAGACAGAGAGCGTCGACTGTAATGGGTAATGTTGACGTTTTAGGCGAAAGGTGTTGTGCGTTGAGGAGCAACTTGGAGTATGTGTTGTGTATGACTCTCAGCTACAACCACACCAACTATTAGATCAATATCTGTAAAACTGACCGAATTGTAGCCATTTCTGTGTGTTCCAATGTAAGTTGGTTGTGGCAGCCATCTTGAATTGGGTTAGCTCCAGAAGTTGATCAGTCATGGGAGCATATCCATCGGTTGCCTTCTGAGAGTTTCGTTAAAATTCGTAACAAACACAGACATGGGCAAAAAGAGTCGTCTGTCTTTGCCTTTCAGCGATAATTAGGGTTAAAGGTTTTTACCCGTTCTTTCTTGACTTCCCCCCACCTATGGCACATAATTCTCTACAACCTGGGCTTTGCGGTGAATTGTGTCCAAACACGACCCTTCAGAACGGGTTCCTGAGTGCAAAGGTGCAGTTATTCGTTCATTTATTACGATACGAGTCCATCTTCCAGGTCTTCCACCTGAAACAGGAGGATAATAAATAAACCAACAGGTTTGGGTTAATAAATCCACAGTGGAACCTGACACCGTGGCCCTGGAGGTGGAGGTGGAGGTGGAGGGGGGACCACAAAGCATCTGAGTGCTGCTCATCCTCCTCTAAAGCTGCCAAGCTCTATCTGTGTCAGAGTCCACGCTGGCTGCCGTCCGTGCGCAGCAGGCAGGTGCACAATGCCTCCATTATCCTTTTTTTTTTCTCTTTTGCATAACATTTCCGATGGAGGTAAATCACTTGACTTGTGTACATAGGCACAATGAGTCATCTCGGCTCACGCGCTCAGACCTCAACTCCGCTCATTCTGCTCACTAGTCTTCGAGCGCCATCTCACCAGTCTGGGTTTTTGCTCTGTGACGGCTTTAAAATGAACTGAAATGAAACAACTCCTGCATACTTTGTGCCATTTAAACCATTAAAATGTCAAAAAAGTTCAGCTTAATTGGGAATAGTATGCTTTGACTTTTGGCATATGTAACTTTTCTACTTTTTAAAATATTTAACTTTATTCACCAATATTTTCCCCATAGAAATCCATGGAGATCTCTTCAATTTCTTGAAAGCATTCTTTTTGAAATCTGCTTTAGCAGACTTGCTCTATTTGTCTTATTATGCTACTTTTAACTTTTAGAAACTGTTTATATAACCTTTGTTAATTTTCACTTTCAGCCGCCGCTTTGCTGGTTTTAGCTTTGAGCTCAGATTTAGTTGATTTTAGCTCCTTTTCTGCTTGTTTTAACAGTTTATTTAACTTTCAATTCCTCCAATGAATTTCCTTTTTTTTTTTTTTTTGCAGGTCTGTCAGTGGAGGCGTTTCGAGCAGGTGTGGCCCCCCGCTGCGAGAGCCGGGCCTGCAACCCCCGCATGGGGAACCTGGTCCTGGGTCGGCGGGTTCTGACCCAGACCGCCTGTGGTAACAACGGCACGGAGCTCTTCTGCTCGTACTCTGACCCCAACGCCAACCTGGCCTGCGGCGCCCCCAAATGCGCCAAGTGCAACGCCCGCCTGCCTCTCCTGACCCACCCGGCCGGGGCCATGTCCGATTCCTCCTTCCGCCACCCGAACACCTGGTGGCAGTCGGCAGGAGGTGTGGCGTCCGAGACGGTGCAGCTGGACCTGGAGACGGAGTTCTACTTCACGCACCTCATCGCAGTGTTCCGCTCGCCGCGGCCGGCTGCCATGACCCTGGAGCGCTCGCAGGACTTTGGGCGAACGTGGCGGATGCTGCAGTACTACGCCAGTAACTGCAGCGCCTCCTTTGGGCTGGAGGAGGGAAAGGCAGGCGTGGGCCAGGACGGCGCCGCCTGCACCTCGAAGTACTCGGGCGCTTACCCCTGCAGCCGAGGCGAGGTAAGGTGAAGCTCTGTGTCTTCAGCGTTTATCCAGTTACAGAAAGGCGTCAAGGCATGGGCTAAATTTGCGACAAAGTGAGAAAACCCGTCCCTTCTCGGAGAACTACGGCTCAGGCAGTCTTCCCAGGAGGGAAACGGTTCAAAGTTGAAAGGGGTCACAGAAAGTTGGACTTTACATGTCTGAGGTGGAATTCTGATGTTTACTTTTTCTAGTTTTTACACAATCACAGTTTATGTTTTAAGATTTTTCCGTGGAATGTTCCAACCTGTCACACGCTCTCGCTCTCAATTTAGCAAACAAGCTCTTCTTACTTCCACGTCGTTTGTATCACGTGTACAAAAACGTGCATCAAGATGTGGGGATTTTGAGTCCTTCACTCAGTGTCTCAAACTAACAAACTGGCCCAACTCTATGTTATAATTATCGCATATTTGGATCCAACACACCGTGTAGGCTGGGTGTTTTGCATACAGGCTTGCACCTGAGAGGTTGTGGTAGTTACTGGTTAGTTACCTGCTTTGACTAGCAATGGGCAATTATTTGTTTTGGCAATTACACTCATGTAAACAACTGTTTAAAGGTGCTGCTTTTGTTGTGAAAATGATATCTAAGAGATGGACAACTGATAGGTTAGTGTTACCCAGCACTAAAGTCAGAAAATATGAAGGTTTATACTTTATAATAACAATATAAAAACTCCCTTTTTGTGGACTTTGGGCTTTGTAACGTTTCAAAGCTTTTACAAAAGCACAGGGAGTTAAAAAAACAACTCAGAAGCATAAAGAAGATTGTTTAAAGGTGAAAGTCGGTCGGAGGAACCTTGCGAGTCTCGTAAAAGCAGGAGAAATGTCCAAAAACAAATATTTTTCTACCTTTTTTTAAACCGTATCTGCAATCATTCAGCGACTGTCATCGGAACAAGAATTCTTGGCTCAAGTTGTCCATTATGTGAACATCCGCTGGATAAGAAACATTGGCCGCTGCCCCACAAAAGAACTGAAGGCAGGTTCTCTTTCTGGAAGCCGTTCGGATGATCCGATTTATATTAGGGGCTGAGTTCCTATTTTTCCCTCACTCCAAACAGATCCACGTCATTCAGAGCAGGTGGGGGGAGGATCCACACCTGCAGTGAAATGCCGGAGGGTGGGGGGGTGTTGCATTATTGAGTATTTTCTCCCAGCATAAGAAGAAAGTGCTGATGTTGACATATTTTACATGCTGCAAAACAACAAGCCGGTCCGCTCTGCAGAAGTCACGCAACATGCGCGCAGCGTGGTTAGCAGGAGGAAAGTGGAGCCAGGTGTGGAGAGCTCTCTGGGTGCATGATTGAGTGTTTAATAGGCGTACTGTGACTGTAGCACGAGAGGGGCTTCCTGGTGTCCATTGATGTTTAATTGAAGCGGTGTGTGCGTGCATGTGTGTGTGTGTGTGTCAGGAGCTGCTGTGCAGATGTGTGCGTGTGGTGGAACATGCCAGGCGGGATGCTGCTCTGGGAGCCCTGCAGTGCTCTAATAATCGTGTTTACACCCTGCCACAACGACTGCAAAGCATTTCTGACAGCTGGAGAAGTTACTGAGCAACTTTCGTTCGACCTCTTCTTGTTCCGCGAAGGTGTGCGAAAGCAGCGTTTTGTGTCAGCGTGAGCCACTTGTGCAGGCAGCCTCACCTTTAACCTTTAACCCCAACCCCCTAGCTGATGACCCTGAGGTTAAAAGAGGTCGTCAGCTTTCTAACAGACCAGCTGTTTACCCCCGCTGTTCAGCTGTTTGCACTTTCCCTGCCTCTGTAATTAGACATATATCAAAAGTTAAACAGGCTGCGAGGGAAAAACAGCTGCTAAAGAGTCATTGTTTTGTTGCTTTACATCTGTGAGGTTATGTTAGTTTAGTTGATCAGGATCTGAATCCGGACCCATGAATACTCGCCTCTGAATGCTCTTATTGATTAACTAATTACTTTAACTCAACTGTGATTTCTACAAAAAAAAAGAAACATTTAGGTGTTTTGAAATGTATTTTTGTGCCAAACTTTAACTAGTTTGTAAAATAAGTTTAGTAGAAAACTTGAAAAATATAAACAAATATAGCAAAATACATAAAGAAAACTGTGAGGCAAGGCGATGCTGCAGACCAGCTCGGGAAAAGAAGAAAGTTGTAAACTGATAAGTAAAAGTTATGAAGCGCTGAAGTATGAGAACAATCAAATAAAAATGAAATGAGGTGTACGGACAGGTGCTACTAAAACCCCTTCATTATCACCTAAACCTTTGGAGTCAACCAAATTTATGATGGCTGCCACGGTTAATCAACCTTAGTCAACACAAAAACAGCTTCAACTCGGTCAGTTTTACACATATTGAGCTGAAATTTGGCGTGGTAGTAGCTGAGTCATTTCATGGGATCTCACACTATCCCATTGGACTGAACATAAAATCATTTATGAGGTTTGGGCAGAACAACTATTACGCCGTTGTTTTTCATCATAAGATGAACTCTAAAACTCAAGCAGGAAAGGTAGCGGGTGATATGCATTCCTTGAAGGATTTCTAGGCCTTCAGTTAGTTGTCGTTTCTGTTAGGAAAAGTGAGGTAAATCCCTTCCTTCTAGATCAGCGTATTGATCCTCATCCACCACAATGTTCAGAAATTTCATGATTAATCAGCGACGACTCTATGATGGTTTTGCAGTAAGACGGCTCTACTTTGGCCTGCATCAACATGATACAAAATGTACATTTTGGCTGCTCACTGAGACAGGGTGTGCTCTTTCAGCGTGTATCAAAGCATGCTGGGCTGCATGTGAGCTTCGGAGATCAGATAAGTGGGACTGAAGGTTCGGGAGCAGAGGGTGTTGGTGGAGCGAGGGAGGGGTACGGGTGGGCTTCGTAGCTGGGAGCGATTACAGAGAGCAGGTATTCTCAGCTTTCTGCGTCTCTGGCAAACATAAAAGCATGTCATCTCATGTGCTGAAAGCTTTTCGTGTTCACCTGTGATGTGGGGAAAAGGTGATGTGTGAGACGGGGAGGGGGGGGGGTGTTCAGGGCTGCTTGTCTTATTTATGAGGTCAGCAGGGCTGCAAGAATGCGAGTGTTTGTTACAGAGTCTGACCTCCTTAGGGAAGACAAAGAGGCAGACCGGTCTAGCGCGCGCACACACACACACACACGCATTCTTCCCTTTTTCTGTACTTCATCAAACACACACACACACACACACACACACACACCCATCCATGCCCTTTCAGATAAACACATACAGTCAGCTCTCCGTCTGTCTGCTGGGAAGGAAGTGCAGTTGCTCTGATGGATGCTGGGTACTTTTGGCTAGACACCCCCCCTCCCCTTCTCTGTTTCCCTCTCCGCTTTTCTACTTCTATCAATGCCCATTGTGCCTGTTTACCAGATTACAGTCCTCAGCTCTTTGATGGAATTAGGCCCGTTAAAGCTGGGCTTTACTTTATTTTGCAGCCTGAAACAGGAAGAAAGATATTAAGTGTCCCACAGTGAACTCACCACCTCAGGCTGCGCAGAGCCTAAAATCTGTTGCATTTTTTAATGGCAGGTGTGAAACCTTTTCATCTCCAATAAGCGCTTTGAACACAGCAGATTCATTTGCTCTCAGATCTTTTCAGCCCCCGACAACGATATTAATGGTTAATATCTTGGCAAACACTAAATCGTCTCAGTTGACCGAGCAAAGAAATGATGAAAGCACAAGATTTTCTTTGCTCTAAAGAAGTACAACCATGAAGTCAGGTTTGGGAATATTTTAAGATGGGAAATCTGCTCTCTAACCATTTGAAAGTACGTCGCTGCATTGCCTCAAACTACAGCATGCATTGTTAAACTAACCATACCATAGTTTAAATCCAGGAAAAAAAAACAAACCTGATTTAGTTTTTCATCAAGGTTCAATGTTTCCCAGGCATTCGAAAGCCATGTTTTCTGTCGGTAGAGGACAATGCTCCTCAATTATTTACAGTAAACAAGATTCTCTTTCTGCTAAAACACAGCTCAACAACTCGACACAAAGTAGCTGCATTTCCATAATCTTACGGAAAAAAAATTCAAGTGCTAAAATGTTAAACAGTCAAACAGCTGAATTTAATTACCACTGCACAGATGTATCCATTTGTTTCCTAAAACCACCGCAAGCCCGAAGAAATTCTTGTGACAAAACAAGTGACAAAGTGACAAAAAAGGACCATGAGATTAAAGTGCAACTTCCACCTTACAGTACATAGACATGATACTTTGAGTAGCTGTACTGCACCTTTTTGAGGAAAGAACTAAGTTGTAAAGGGAAAATTATAGTCAGTGGATTGGCATTGGCATTGGCATAAACCAAATTGAGACACGACTCTTGTAGTCTTCCTCTTAAACATTATGGGTCGCTATTGAGAAAACAGTGCAGGAGTGACACTGGATGGAGTCAGACAGATAGTACTCAGCTTCTTCCTACAATAAATTTCACAACAAATTTCAATTTCAAGTTTAACCAGGCGTTCGGGCTTCATTTCGCAAACTTTTCCTAGCTCGGGAACAGGTCCATAAACATATCAATAAATGGGATTTTTTGGTTCGATTTGAATCCTTAGTCCGCATATTCTTTACTAGGTAGTAAGTATCTTTGTAGAGAACATTAGCCTTTAATTTATGATCATATTCTCTTGTTATAATCCCAGCTCTACGATGAGTGGTAGCAGCCAAGTCGAATGTGTAGCCACTCAGAGTCAAGGGGAGTGAGGCGGGGGTGTGCAGGCGGGCACGTTGGCGACGGTCGTTACGGTACATGACCTCTATTCATACACAAATGTAAAGACACAGTTTTAACTTGGCTGCTTTACTTTTAGGTTGTTTTTGAAGAATTTACGACAATAACAACATTTGTGTTTTCTGGATTTTATTTCTTGTTTTCCCCAGTTGTACAGTTGCTTGTAGATACAAGCCTGCTAAAAGACGTTACCATCCTGAAATTCCTATTCAACAGTGTTCTACTCACACAGTGAGAGACGGGTTACAAAATTCAGGAAGTGCACGTGCAGCTGAAATAATACCAAAGTGCTCAGTGTGACAGGTATTGTGATTTCAGTTTTGGCACACTCACTGCTGTTTGTAAGGTCTGGAAGGCAAGGCTCCCTTTATACCACCGGTGTGCGTCTCTATTCCTACCTGTGCCAACGAACTTTGTGCAGTGATCAAAAGGACAGAATCGGAATGCAAGCAGTTAGCATATCGTATGTTGTCCCAAGAGTTGCACTGAATGGATGAGCTTTTTTTCCTCTTCAATAAGGGAATCCTTATTGAAGATGATGATGTTACAGCACCTGATAAGCTTAATTACTGCCTTCAGTGGTTAACGAGACACAAGAAGCTGTGGGGAAAGGTCTGAGACGTGGACCATGCTGTTTAATCAGAACAGCGAGAGAGAGAAACATGGGTGTCATCAGCGTATCTGTGAACATTAGCATTTTATCACTACACATAAAGGAAAACTGAAGCTCCAAGTAGGCCAAAACACTGACAGGATTTGTCAGTGCATGTTTGCATGCATGCCAGCGTGGGCGTATGGGAGTGCGGATGTTGCTGTGGTGTCGCTGGGCTGTCGCAGGCCTTTTGTCCAGCTCTGAGTTATGTGGAGCTGCATCTTCATCCCTGGCTTTGTCAGGCCCTGCTCTCCATGCTCACCCGTGGACCGGCGCCCCTCATCTTATTTGCCGTGTTCTCTCATAATTGAGGATCACAATGCTGGGACCCCGTGACCTTTTCCAACAACAAGGAAATTCGAGGTGCTCCTCCCATCGCGCTCCCAGCTGGTCTTCCAGCCAATCAGATGAACGGCACGATTCTTGCGTCTCAAGCAAAAATTCAAACTACAAAAGAAACCAAACATTCATAAACACACAACCCACACAATGATATCAATGGCAGCGACTTGTAAAGAGGCACATGCAAACACACATTTCTTCAGAGAAATGGTTGGAGCAGATGCCAACTGTTTCACCCCAACAACAGCAGCGGTGCTGGTTGTTAGCGGCAGCAGTAACCACGGCGATGGCAGCCCATAAAGAGATCTTCGATTTGAAGTGTTTCCAGGGACGAAACAAGGTAGGGACTCGGAGAGAGAAGGGGGGAATGTGCACGTATAAGGACTCCTACCAACTTCATGCTCACATGGGGTCACATCCAACAACGTTAGGGTGTAAAGTCATAACTTTCTGCACAAATGATCCCCAATCAAACCCCCGTTATCATGGCAGATGTAACGACATAATGAGCTCATTTTACTACTGTTTACTACAGCCAAGGCAAGAAAATTTAGCTGTAGTGAATGAGTTGCATTGTAGGTTTTGGATAATCAAAACGAAGGAAGTAAGGATTCAGTTTAAAAATGTGTAAAAACTGTGCAGTAATGTGTTTATCTGTGAGGTATAAAAGCAATATAAAATTTGTTTTTGTAATTACAAGGTAAATCAAAAAATCTGAACATGGTTTGAAACGCAAAGATGATCTCAAACTGCTGGTTTGTTCTAACTAAAGACACCAAGGAACTCATCCTCCCCACCACTGTTATTTATAGTAAATGTAACTCCGGAGTGAGTGACAAGAGTTACTAGCGCAATAAATGTGAGCTATTTGTCATGAAAAGTTAGTTCACATATTTCTAGATGTTAATGGGGCATGTGGGTGCCGTAACTTTCAGAGTGACAGTTATGTTTCCTTAAAATGCCTGTAAATCAAACTGGGAGTTGTCAGAAAAATTAGTTGAACGTAAAACTACAGCAGAGTTATAGAGTTAACTTGTCATGTTTGACAGCATTTGAAAGATGGACCAGTCACCTCTGAAAACTGATTAGATTGGTTCTTCTTTGCTCGTGTGTGTGTTTTAGGTCAGTGTATTGTACACAGCGGTGTGGGATTGACATTAACCCAGCCTGTCTTTCTCTGACTGCCAGGTGATATACCGAACCCTCCCGAAGTGGCAGTCCCTGGATCCGTTTGGGTTGGAGGGCCAGCGGCAGCTTAGGGTGACCAACATCCGAATCCAGTTACTGAAGCATCAGGCGTGCCCCTGCCAGGCCAAAGACCCCGCCTCCACACGGGAAGCTCTTCCTACGCGACACTTCGCCATCTACGACCTGATAGTGAAGGGAAGCTGCTTCTGTAACGGCCACGCTGAGCAATGTGTTCCTGCGCCAAAGTACCAGCCCACCAGAGACCGGACCAACCATGTGGTAAGACGAGAGCGGTCGATGCTTGTGGTAGTTCTGCTTTTAAGTAGTATAACCAAGTTTTGTTAGTTTATTCTGGTAATTTCAGAATTTAAACTGAAAAAGCTGCCATTATCACAATTCCAGTACAAACAAACTTGTTTTCAGACGTGATGCTGATTGCAACACTTGTTTTGACAATCTAACATACTGTTCCAGTTCTCAAATCTATTTTTTATATATATATATTTATAAATTATCTTGCAGTAATCTCACTGTGGGCAGGATTTTCACACGATTCCTTTTGAATCAAGATTTTAAGACTTGATACTAAGACAAAATTCTGTTTGTGCTGGCTGGTTTGTTTATAAAAGACTCAAGGAGGGGTCACCTTTCTCCTTTTTTTTCTGCTTCCTTTGATCAGATAAACATCAGATTTTCTGTTTACAACAAAGTCAGGAGGTGGAGATATCTCCCTATATTTTAATGGTGGTGCTGACATACTGCATGTGTTTGTTGGCGTAGCTGTGAACAGACGTTGTTTTTGCTGGAGCTGAATATTTTAGTAATGGCGCTTCCATCGACAAATATCTCAAACAAAAATGCCATGAAGCGGATTTGTTTTTCTTAAAATCAGCGACAGGAAAGTGAAAGTTTCCTTTCCAAACAGCCGTTTAAGAGAAGGCGCTCCTAATGATAAACATTATCGCCTCATCGGCTGTTGGGCTTCAGATATTTTTTAGGCATCTTAACAAAATAAACACTCGTGATGCGGCTTTTTACTTTTAAGGAATGTGACCACTATGCTTATTACGACAAATCTACCATTACCATCTGATGGCAAAACAGCTTGTAAAACTCAATTGTACACGAAAGACTGCAGGTACCGTGCAAAAAAAAATATCATTGGTTCAAAACAGTGGTTCACAAGTAATATTTTGTAATATGTGGTCTGCTGAAAAACAATAAAAAAAGAAATATCTTCCATCTTTTGCATGCTTTTATATCTGACAGAGATGCTGCAGAGGTAGCGCACTTTGTGTTTGACACTAAATTACAAATATTAATATGGGTAAATATATTGAAACTAGAGTGATCAAGGTCTTATACTGCGATTTATTTACTTTTGAAGTCAAACTTAGGAATGATGTTGCATTTAGGAAAGTATAACTAGCTAATTTTTCTTAGCAATCAGGCTAACTATTATTACAACCTAATAGAAATGTATTTTTCTGGATTTTGTGTGTTAAAATCATAGAAAAAGATGAACAAAGCATCTCTGTCTACTTCTGTTGTAGAAAAGTGAAGCCATAATATCTGATTTAGAGGCGCTGCCATGTTGTATTTTTAGAGCCAGGGTCAACGCATTAAAGATGTGGGGCTGAAAGTCCTGCCTCCTCACTCACACACTATCATGCTGTTTTTATAGGCATTAAATAACTAATTAATAACTAAACGTGCTGGAAAAAATAAATATTTGAACATACAGCAGCGAGGTAGGAACTGTGACTCAACAAAAGTCAACACTTGGAAAAAAAATATCTGAGGTGTAGTTTTATTTTTTAGTGACACAAATGTCCCATTTATTTACAGGTACTTAAAGGTTATACTGCAGCCAGCCTACAGGGGGCACTCATTTAGCTTTGGCTTCAACTTCCATGTTATGCTCCTGTTTCTATTACTTATTTTATGTCAATGGTTCAAACACAGGAGCCACAAGCTTACTAGTAGATGTATGTAAACTTGTGTGCGACTGATTTCACGAGATACAAATCAACAGAAGTGGAAAAAAAGTTTCTTTTTTTTTTCTCGGCTGGCAACATTTTTTCACACACGAGGCAGACATTTTGGATGTTAAGGTTGAAGCTGGTGAGGAACCTCAGGGTTTCCAGGTCTCAATTCTGACTTCTGCAAGGCATGTTCTGGGTAATTTTTTTTTCCAACTTGGAACTCAAAAATTCCAACTTACAAATACAAATAAAACTCTTGATTCACATCAAGAAATGTTAGCTTTGATACTGTAGCCATTAGCATTTAGCTCAAAGCAAAGAATGCTAAAAATGTGGCCTCGCAGAGGTGAATCTAATATCTTATTTAGGTTTATTAAAACATGTCTTATGCTCCAATCTTCTTTTGTCATGCTAATATCCATAAACATAATGAAACGCTGCTAACAGATATAAAAGCACTTCCCATCTTTCAGTTAATATTAGGCTACTCCTTTAATGATTATTCAGTGACAAACATTTGTTCCAGTGCAGCAAATAGTCAGTCTATCATTTATTCGATGAAGTTCTTAAAAACATCAAAGCTCGACATACCAGACCCAAATATTACTCAAGACGCTGGAAATGTTTTCATCTTTTAAACTGATATGAAACAGGAAACATTTTTGGCATATTTTGCATGATGAATGAATACGTTTCCTTTGCTGATACCAGACTGAGGCTGCTGATATCTGATTTATTGGGCACAGGCTTTTACATCTTGAAATCTGATTATTGTCATGCCAAGAAATTCCAAGAAGCTCTTTGGTTTTTGTGAGGATTTCCTTCCTTTTGAGGGTAGAAAACCAGTCCCTAAACCACAGGACTCTAAACACCCTCTTCTGTTTTGTCAGAGTGGCCATTATCATAATGTTGTTTATTAATCGTCTTGGTGTTGGGGAAATATTACAGAGAGCAATGAAATTAGAGTCGTACTGCAACTGGGATTTGAACTTTGAACATCAAGTCCTTAACTTTCCTCACAGCATTACATCAGGTGGTTGGGCTGTTGTTATAGCGTGTGCAATGCGGGCTCATTCAGTAAACACACACAAGGTCTAAAAGTGCATTTTCCCGCCTATCAGCAGTTTGCTTTTGTGTCTCCATGTCGACTCAGAGCTGCTGTTTCTGGCAAAATCCAAACAAGCAGAGCAGCACAAGACAGGAGATGACGGCAGAGATTACAACTCACCCGGGGAAGGGCAAAATGTGTGTGTGTGTGGGAAATTGTGTGTGTGAGTCTATGTAATTTTGGATTTTTATAAAAGCATTAGGGCTCTCAGGTCTATTTTTAATATACATTACAGTTTTATGTGTTTATTCAACTCACATGCGCTTTGTTTTTGGTCTAGCACGAGCATGTTCTTAGGCATGCGATGTTTTGTCTGCCCTAAGTGCGTCCACTTGTGCAGTAATCAGCAGAGAAAGTCGCCCCGATGGTCATTACTGCTCAGACACTAAGACGAAAGGGCTCGTTTGTTTGTTGTCCCTCCACAGGGGTTTTGTGGTTCAGGGTGATTACACTGTCTGCTGGTTGGCCACAAAGCCAACACACACTCTGTGACATTTAGGGACCTCTACTGCTGCATTAGCCGCAATTAGTCCACTAATTGAGAGAAGCTGAGTTTCTTTCCGTTCTGTTCCCCTTTTATATACATCTCCTGCTCTGTCAAACGATAGTTGTCACTCAGCACAGTGTTTCCTTTCGTTGCTTTTTGTGTTCACGTATGCGACACCCGACTCGTTTTTCTGTGGCTAGGTTTTGCGAAGGCTAGCTTCATAAACGCATCGTCACACAGGGCTATTCCTCTTTTGTTCTGCAGAGTTATTTTGCATGCAAAGTACCTTTTTAGGTGGGACGCCAGAGCTCAAAGTTACAAAACTTTTGCTGCTGATATTGTGACAAACAAAAGGGCTTTTGGGCTTAGCTGAGGTACAGTTTCGGAAATCTTTTTTAAAAAATGTTTTCTCTTTTTGTTGTTGTCAAAAAATAGTGCGAAACTGGGTTCTCAACAGTAAAGGTTGTGCGATTTTACACTGTGCTACTTTAAAAATCAAAAAAGGAGTGTACATATCAGACTTCACAAGCTAAATATGATCAAATTTGACAGTAACCTGTGCTGCTAATTTAATAGTTTTGGATTGTATGATTTCTTGCTGCAGCTGAAATGCATATTAGTCAAACAATTAATGGAAAGCAAGCAATTTTATTAATGCTCTTCTTATTAGTTTCTGACTCTAAAAAGACAAGAAGGAAAAAGAGACAGCTATGGCTGTGAGAAAAAGACGTTTGTTGTTTTCTGACCTAAAGCCCACCTATTTGTCGTAGGTCGTCTTTGAGAGGAATAAATATGTAGATAAAACCCAGTGGAAAGCTGCTGCATTGGGAGATAATAGACAAAAGATAAAACTAAGGTAGAAAACGATGTCTCAGCAACAAATTCTTAATCTTTTTTCCATTCCTGAGCTGTATGACTTCACATTCAGTATCATGGATCTATAAAGCTGAAAAAAAAAGATTGATCTAAACTTGCTTTGGCCAGAAGTACAAAGCCTGAACCCTCATAAGATAGATTTTCTTATAATCTAATGTTTTTTTGAAGGATCTATAGCAGTAGAATCGACATGTTTCATATTTTATATAATTTTTACACTTTTTGTACATAAAGGTGATCAATCCTTGGTGTATAAGGTTAACATGTGCAAAATTTAAAGTCTATTTTGCGTTGGGTGAAAGTAAATAAAAGGATCATCACCATGGTCACCTTAAAGTTAATTAAATGCAGTATTAAAGTGAATAAATAAATAAAAATCCTTCCAGAATCTAAATGTGACAATCAGTGTTGTCAGACCAGCCCTGTTTAGGTTACACAACTGGGCGGATGCAGCTCTCAGTGTGTACATATAATAATTATCTGCTATCACGACATGGTAAACATGTGAAATGGGTTTAAATACCAGCTGTCTGGTCTCTTCTCCTTCATATCTGCACCCCCCCCCCACCACCACCACCTCTTCCCCTCCCTTCTGTCCAGCCTTTTCACTAATTATTCACTTCTTCGTTTTGGCGAAACGTGTCATTAGGTCTCCTGCCCCTTGGTCGCCTGGACCTCTCATTTGTGCAACCGCTCCCCCTATTAGCGTGACTGGAACTGTGCGCGCCGCGTGTAAAAACCAGCCGCGCGTTGGGCCAGGCTCAGTTCACGCAGAGGGCGTGCTGTTGACAGCGCCGTTCCTATAGCATGTGGATGCGTTTAAGGCCGTCCTCAGTCAGACGGAACAATACAAGGGCCGGTGACACGTCGGTCATCGTGGGAAACAAATGTGAGACTGGATCTTGTGTGCATGTTGATTAGTGTGCGTCCAACTCGCACACTAATCATAATTGTGTGTCCTATTTTACAGTTGCACAGCATAATGCAAACAAATAAAGAGCTTCCTCAAATGCCTTGCCCCCCCCCCCCCCTTCAATCATTATCCAGCATGCATGGCATTCCAGCTCAAAGGAATGACAAGGAGATTGTTATTGTGCTCTCTGCGCTGCATACTTGTACTCTTCTCATACACACATGCTCATAAACACTCACACACACACACACTTTTTAGAGCAGAGGCCCGTTCTTGTTTTCGTCAGTGAAGCCAAATAATCACCCTCCATTCACTAATTTCAGGCAAGGGTAGGTGAGAGATGCCGAGGAAGAGATGGGCGAAGAGAAAATTTTATGTCACTGCAGACAGAATCAACCTGAGGCATTTTAGGTAAAAAAAAAAAAGCTTTTACCACTTTGTAATGTTGACTTTCTTTCCCACAACACTCAACAAATGTTCTGGCTGTAGGGATATGATGTTTTTTTAGATGAAGACTTTACATCATTATTCGCTCCATTCTTTCTGTAAATATAAACACTATCTTTATGGTTGTGCACAAGGGGTTGTTTTCTTTTAAAATGAAAAATAAAGTCCTAGCATTTCTTGAAGGAATGCATATCACCCAATGCCTTTCATGCCAGTTTTAAGTGTTGTGAGTCTCAGCAACTACCACAACAAACTTCAGCTCAATGTCTGTAAAACTAAGTTGTAGTCAGGTTTTCAGAGTTTTAAATACAGCAATATGGAAACATAAAAAAGCCAACCCTGTGGTTACAATGCAAGCTGAAGAGTTATTGATATGATGCCCTGTAGAAGAAAAAATATGCAGATTTTCTTTAGTCTTTCTTTGAGTAACATGATTTAAATGGTTCAAGGATTTTCTCACACATTTGTCAACAAATTGTGGAGATTCTCGGCTCAGCTTTGTTCCTCAAAGACTCAGATTCAGTTTTCTTACCTTTCAGAAATAAACTTAACTTATTAATTGACCTGAATTGTCTCTTTAGCAACTTTTGAGATTGTGTTAAAAGCCTAAAATGCAAGAACGAGGGGGTACTATCAAATGAAACAAAATATCTGTTTCCTTTTGGTAACATTGTCTGCAATCAGATAAAACTCAAAGTAAATGTAAGAATCAAGCCTTAGAATTAGACGACAAGGAAAAAAGACTAGAAGAAGGAAAAGAAAGAGGTCAAAGGTCAAAATCTACTTCAAATGACTCGTTCTCATGTGGGGAACTTTCCCATGATCTCGATCATTTTTGCCCATGACTGATGATCTTCTGCTCTCTTTTTCAGGTTCATGGGAAGTGTGTGTGCAGACACAACACTGCAGGTGACCACTGCGAGCGCTGCGCTCCTCTCTACAACGACCGTCCCTGGCAGCCCGCCGACGGACTGACGGGAGCGCCGCACGAATGTCGGAGTGAGTCCAACAAACACAAGGACACCGAGGATTTAATAACGTTTGCTGCCATTATTAATAGTTTCTGCCAATGTTTAGTTCCAAGACAAATGAAACAAATATCAATAACATTTTAGGTATTAGTTGAAGGTAATACAAATATCTACTAAAGGAAAAATTCCCCCCAAATTTATATAAACTAATAGCCACTAAGAACCAAATCACTCTTTAAGCATCATATATTTCCTTTAATTTCTGAAACTCATTATTATATAAAGAATAGACTGAATATTTTAAATTTTAGGAGAGCTTTGGGGAAAGAAGCTGCACTATTGATTAAAGTATGAAACTGTCAAGCCTCAAAGGCTGACAGAAACATATCTGAAAACCTAAATCTAACCGTATCTAACCAATCAAAACACCAGAAATATTATCCCTGACTGTTGTTCTCCTCCCTCACACACCAGAGTGCAAGTGTAACGGACACGCTCAGAGCTGCCGCTTCGATTGGACGGCGTGGCGAGAGTCTGGCCAGCGCAGCGGAGGCGTGTGTGACTGCCTGCACAACACCGAAGGGCGTCAGTGTCAGAAGTGCAAAGCCGGTTTCTACAGAGACCCCCAGCGACCTCAAACCGCTCAGGACTCCTGTAGACGTAAGACTTGCGCGCACGCAAATGTAACGCAGCACAAAAAACAAGACTTTCAAGCAGCAAAGATGAGAATTAGAGCCTGACTGATTGATATTCTTGGGACTGAATCTGATGGTTAGGAAGAGAAACATTTTGATGCACACTATAATGTACTGACCTGAAAACAATCCACGAAGAAAAGGCAGAACCACATTTTAGATGACTATAAAGAAGAAACCAATGACATTTAAGAAGCTGCTACATGTTTTAAAATGCGTAATTTTTAGAAACACTGGCTGCATGTGTTCAATCATTAGTTATAACACAACAAAACACTACTCGCTCATCAATGTTTAGCTACACCTTGTGCAAAAATAAGCTAATTTGCAGGAATTTGTTCATTTTTGCAGAAGCTTTTGTCAACCTGCACCTTCATTAATGCTACAGGAGTGCAGCTGCCTCCTCTCTAAGCTAAGGCCATGCTGCTCAGTAATTCATTTGCCATGTTCGCCACAAAAACAACAGCATACAACGTTTTATATTCAGGTTAAAGGAAATTAATCGCCAGGTTCAAAAGGATCCATTAGAAAAACAGGATGTGTCATGAATATAGTTGAACTCTAGTAGATGGTATCTTTATTTCTAAAGAAGTTTCACAAGAATACTCAAGCTTTTATTGACAAGTTGATGTTCGGAAGTTACAAGCAAAAATCTTTCATTTGGCATTACATAACACATGCCCTTTATAATCGTCTGTTTGTGTAAGATAAGTTCAGAAACTTCTTTTGTCATTGTTCAATTCAAAGTAATTAGTGAACCCATTTTGAGAACACGACACCTTGAAACTCAAACCCAAATTGTGTAAAACACTGTTGAGGAGTTGTCAGCATGATTAATTATCCCCTAGTTGACTAAATGTTGCTGATGTGAATCAAAGCATTATCTTCTCACACACCACATTGGCACAGCGCTCTCATTCTGTCAAGGAATGCTGCAGATGGAGATCACAAGCCGGGACGTGCTGCAAAACGCTCAGTCCCGATGGGTACCTGGCTCTGATCATGTGTGTGTGAGTGTGTGTGAGGCAGCACTCGAGCCACGCTCTATCCACGGCTTACATCGCAGTTAATCATCAGATGGCGGCATTCCTCCGTCTTGACTCAGTACTCGACATAAAACTCCTTGTTTGTCCATCTCGGCTTGTTTTGGCGGTTTTTTGTTTTTTTTTTTCCAGACGTGACTCAGAGCTCGGGCTGCTTTGGGATGATTCTAGTCAGGAGATGAGAGCTCCTCGGGGTCCTCTCTTCAGCAGCGACTTTGTGTAGGTGATTCCAACGACGTCCTGCCCGCCACTGATGAGATGACTAAGTAAACATGTGATAGTTATCCACAAACAGAGCGGTGGCTACATTCTCTTTCTGATTAGCCCTCAGATTTGAGCCGGCGAGCTCATTCCTGCGGCCTTGCTTACGTTCACTTTACTGTGCATCTTCAAAACAATCAAACAGCACCAGACCTTTAAAAAACACAGGATATGATATCACTCAGAGTTGGGATGCTGGGAATGTTGATGTCTGCTGGGTTTTACAGATAGTATTCAAGTCTTCTCTTTGTTACAGACACTTGACTCTGCCTCCAAATAGAGAAACTACAAAAATACGATGCAACGTTTCATTTGCTTACCATCTTGAGCACAAAAAGGCACTTCAAACTCACCAGGAACTGCAGTGACTTTGACCTGAAATCATATCGATACTTCTAGACCAGGAGTATGAGGAAGCAAACGGACATTTTCCCTGTTTATTGACCCCAGACAATAACGCAAAAGACACATAACTTCAATATACAAACTAGTCCCTGTTTCAAAGAAACGGGTAGATATGCGTTTTAGATAATAAAATGTGCTGGAGGTGTAAGAAAAGTTTAAAAGTTTTGTAACCTGGGGACAAAAAAATGAAACTAAAACCCATAAAAACAAAAACAAAACTTTATGACACAATCAGTTTTCGCTAAAAAGATTTCTCAGAATTAAAGATTACTTGCTTTAACATTTGACTTGGAGGCGTTTCGGATTTGTCGCTAAATTCTCCCTTTATCAGGTTGAGATCGGATAGCCCTGAATACAGGTCTGAATTGCCTCGATACGCTTTGAAAACGTTTTCACTCAAGTTTGAGTTTACATTTGGAAGTCTGAACCCAATCCATCCTGAGCCAACACTACGACCTTTTCCTAAGCTAAAGCTAAAGCTTTAATGAGCTGTTTATCAAAATCTTTCTCAATATAAATGTCAGTGTTGTTGGGATTTTATACATCAGTGGATTGCAGGATGTTGTATGGGTGAGTCTCTCTTTGATTTAATGTTTGCTCTGATTGTTTTTGGACCAGCTGTGGTCACTGTAATGTGTCAGTCAGAGGACAACAGTCTGAGCGTGATCTGTTCACGGTGACAGCTGTCAGCGCACCGTGGATTTCTACAGGTTAAAATCTTCTGTCTTTGCTCTGACACTGAGCTCTGTTAAGTCTCTAGTTGGTGTATTTGTGCCTGTATTGCTCTTTTACTTTAAGAAATTAAGCTTATCAAGAGATAAGTCTATAAAAATGAGGCTCAAATGGTTCTGAATTGTGTTTATGCCAAAATTCTAATCTAGTTCAGAGCTCTGATTGTATTTTCATTAGTACGGAAACATCAGCGGGTCTGGTGTTTTTGTTGGCATGGCTGCGTGTGTCTGCATACAGCGCAGGTAATTGACGTTTTAGGGTACACGGTTTAGCATCAAATGTGAACCGAGGTGTTAGAGCCGAGCACTCGCAGTCAAATCACCCGAAACAAAATGGTAACAAGTCTGAACAGCCACTCTGAAAGGTAATTACCGAGGCTTCTCGGCTGTCTGCGCTGGTTATGTACAGATAATCTTTCACGCTGCTGTGGGTGAGAGCGATGCAGATGAATCTGTACATCCAATGATCCTCCACCCTGCTGTGTGTGAACCTACAGTTTATGTTACTGTGGGTTCAAGAAAACTTTCCCAGGACACGTGCCCAGAAAAAGGAAAGAAGAAGAACGTGAACAGATGTTTGTCATAATTATCTAAAAGATAAGAATATTTAAAACTGATGGCAACAGGTCTTTTATGACGGCAAAAAAACCCATTATATTACAGTAGACGTCTACCAGATGTACTGTTGAGAAACTGACTCAGCTAAAATGATCTTATGTTAAGAAACAATGTCAGGCAACAATAAAAAAAATTGGAAATTGTGCTGTAGAGTAGCAAGTTATCAACCTTTTTTATGCATCAGTACAAACTAACACTGCTTTAATGTCGTTTCTTTTTTCACGACTCTGTCTTTCATTATCAGTTTGAACAATTTGGGTTTCAGCAACAGATGACAAGTGATGAACTGCGTGTGAACTTGCAGCCCCCCCGCCATCCCTCCCCTCCTACTCTTGGTATTTTCTTCTTCTGATATCTGTTCATCTCTGACAAGGTCACAAAAAAACAGATGCACCACCTTCTTCACGATGTGGGGCGTGGTGATCAGTTTGTGAGGTCTCACCTGTGCGGCAGCTATCGCAGCGAGCGGGCGAGCCTCGCTGCCGGCTGACTGATGGAGGGAAAAAAAGAGGCGGTGGCATGCTTGGAGTACCCCTGAGACAAAGGTGCAAGGTTGTGAAATCGGACTGTAGCCTCTCGCTGACAAAAGAGGAATTTCCCTCTGTTGCAAGGAACATTTTCTTCATACCAGCGTCTTAGGGGCCCTGAGAAAAGAAAAAAAAAAAAAAAACGTTTTATGAAGCTTCACGTATGCACACCCAAACAGATTAACAGGAGGTAAGGTTACAGTGTGTGCTTAGGTGTGGGTAGAGATTATCGCCTGCGCTGCATGTTTGTGTCTCTGCTCAGAAGGATTTTGCTGTATAAGAACGTGTAGGCGACAGCTTTTCCAAGTAGACACGTATTTCCCCACAAAAGTCGAGCAGGGGCCATTTCATATGCTTTCATAGGCAAACACATCCCCGAGCTCACGTGTTCTGGTTTCACAGGGAACCGAGGCTTCGCCGTAATCTCTGTCACTTATTAACAGGCCGCTCACAGAACAGACGTCGCCTTGTGTTCGCGTTAGGTACACACGTGGTATCTTTATGACTTTATGAATGCTGCACAGCTCGGTCTTATGATAAGATTTGTCTTATCGCCACGGTCCCGGATGGTTCATCTGATTATAACCGTCTGGTTTGGGTTTTTCAGGAAGGTTCAAGTGACGAAAGCCTGATCAAATGTATGACAAAATAGGGAATACAGTATGTGATTAGCTTCTGCCTTAATATGAAATAAAATCTATCTCAACAACCCAAACAGGCAGATGATAACGTTTTTAGTCTGTTTGGAAAAAAAATCTCAACCACTGGGTGAATTTTAATGAAACTTTCAGAAAGTAATTTTTGGATTTACTACACCGACAAGGTAATTGAATTTAAGATGGCTGCCACAGCTAAATGTCCTTAGACATATCATGTAGAATTTGGTGTGGTCGCAGCTGAGAGTCATCACGGGAAGATCCTGCGTGTTATTTTCAAGCAGTTATGACCAAAACGGTTATAACTCTGGTGATCTTAGTGTAACACTCGGGTGACATTCATGCCTTCAAGGAATGCTAGGCCGTTCATTTATCAAATGCATTCTTTTGTCTATTTATTCATTTATTTTGCTCACCTAATTTCTATCATTTTGCTCCAAAGATTTACGATGCGAAACAGAATAAATGGCTATGAACCAGAGAGTGTTTTGCACCTTTGCCTGACAACCTGCTTCTCCAATGAATGGATTGTGAAAATATCAAATCAGGAGTTTAAAAGTCCGAGCTATAACCTGCGACATTTCATTTCCAGTTCTCTCTATGCGAACGATCACAAAGTAAACGCCTTCAAAGACCGAAATTGCAAGAAATGACAAACTAAAAGTAAAACCAAACGCTACTAACTTTTTGAGGCTTGCTGTTTAAAACTTTCAAATAAGCCAGACTTGTGTGAACAAATTACTTTATCACAGCGATTATTTTATTGCTTTTGAAAACTTTTACTTCAGAAGGAAACCTTTTTTTTTCTCCTCAAAGCAGCAACTTGGCCTCCGTTGGGTTTGTATTTGAATGATTTACTGAAGGTTTAATTCTTCTTCTGCTCCTCCTGCTGCTGGTTTTATTGCGCCTGTCGTTTAGGATGAGGGATGGAAGTAAATAATGAGTCTGAACGATTGTGGATGTGTTGATGTCCCAATTAGCTCGTCTGAAAAAAAATCAATAAATCAAGCAAAGCTGGGGATTTCTGTTTGTAATACACATACTTACCCAACTCCCTCTTACCTCATTTGTCTATCCCACCCATGGTGTTATTTTTTTTAAACGGTAGCTGTAATTAGAGCGCACACTAGGATTTCTGAAGCTTGAATATTCATCTGTGCCAATAGAAAGCGTGTGATCCTTTTTTTTTTTCTTACAGGCTACAGCTTTATAAATTTAACATCATGTCGAAGTTTATTTTGAGAAAAACCTCTTTAGATTTGAGCCTCGGACAGTGAAGTTTTATTGATATAAAAGAAGCAGAGGAGGCTCTTTAGTTTACAGTAAAATGCCGTTTTAAGCATCATTAAACCGAAGAGAAACTGCTTCTTCTTCAATTCTCCTCCCGCCCTCCCCCGTTTGCCCTCCAGATACAGACAGATTTACGCAGGAGGCCTGACATCTCCTCCTACAAGGATCCGAGGCCCAGCAGACGTTGTTCTCAAACTGCCTGTGAAAACCTGGGTGGATGCTACAGTGTTGATGTGAAAATATTGTTTTTGGAAGTTGTTTAAAGAACACCTTATCGGCACAAAATGATGTGGCACGAGGGAGAGAAGGGGGGGGGGGAATAACAAGGAGGGGGTGATGTGTGGACTTGTACGTCTGTCTTTGTGAGGACTGGTTTGAGTTTTCATCCTCGTGTTGCGACAGATCTTCATAAAGGCTGTTTTCAGGCTGAAGTGAGCATTCGGCTTGTTTGCTAGACAAATTTAGCTGTGGTAATTGATGTTATGCCATAAAATAAATTAAAAAATACTTCAAACATTTGCTTGATAAGAAGGATATAGAAGCCTTTGTCTGCAACAATGCCAGACAGACATTTGAGCTACTGATAAATGATAAAACTGGTAACAAATTATAATTTTTCACCTAAAAAAACATTAGATTTGGTGCTTATTACTCTGGATTTGTAGCTATTTTCTGTATTTCTTTGCAACTTTTAAACAATATTTTATAATGGCAACCATGTTTCTCAGGTACTGGATTACATGAACTGATTTTTGCTGTCCTAATTAGTCTTCCAATCAAATAAATGACCTTTTTTTTATTATTATTATTATTTCACAGCGTGCAGCTGTGACCCCTCGGGCTCCGTGCCTTTTCATTTGGCTGACGGCGCTCCGTGCGACCCCACCAACGGAAACTGCATCTGCAAACCTGGAGTGGGCGGAGCTCACTGCGACAGGTGCATGGTGGGATACTGGGGCTTTCACGAGTACGGCTGTCGTCCGTGTGACTGCGCCGGAGACTGTGATCCGTTTACTGGGGACTGCATGTTTGGGTGAGTGAAGCGACATTTCGCTGAACAACATTTAAAGTGTAAGTGACAGCAGAGTTGTTGGAATAACTAATGTCAATCTACATCGTAATTCAGCTGGAGTAAACTTATTTTGTTGACAAAAGCACTAGATTTGCAAGAATAAAAAGGCTTGCGTTAAGTTTTGTAGTAATTATGAGTAAAAGTTGAAAGATTGGAATAGGTAAAGTTGCTAAAATCCTTTCTAAAATTTAAAGAATAAGTTTTTTTTGAAGTTTTATTAGATGAATAAGTTTTATTACTTAGTTTTCAATACAGCCCATTTTGGTTGTGGTAAAATTGGACCCAAAGTATGTAATTAAAATGATAATGGATCATTAAAACGTTACATTTATTCTCATCTTTTCCTGTATATAAAGGGAGGAATTTTATTTTAATATTTTAATAGTACTTTTTCAAAACTAAGATTGTAAAGAACTTGACATGGTAAACGGATAGAAATAAACAGGTAAATACAACATTTAGAAGTAAGTAACACTCGTAAAACAAAGTAAAATGTAAAAGATTGTGTCAACATTTAAAATAAAGCAAAAAGGAGGCTCCTTAAACATTAGACTAGTTGACAGAAACTTATTTATTTAAAATAACTTCACTCACTGGATTTAGATTTTCTTTTTCCTATGTCTCAAGTCCTTGACACTATGGGGTTGTTTTGATTTTAGTTAATTTTGTACCCGCTTTGTTTTTTCCCCCCTTCAAAAGGTTTATTCTGAAATATTATACTCAAGAGCAGTAGAAAAACTTCAGGCATCAAAAGTGCTACTGCTCAGGGTTTTTTACAATCTTGTGAGCAAACTGAGTTTAACATGAGCGATGTTGTGCTCTTACAGCTCTGATCTGGAACTGTACCACCTGGACAGAAACTCCAGCGAAGCGGTCAGGATCTTCAGAGCAGAAGAGCTTTTTTCTGCTGTTCATTACTCAGGTGAGATACATGGTGTTTGTTTTACTGTGCGTTGTCCATCCTCCACCACAGCCCATTAAGTAATAAAAGTCTCCGTAGGGCCTGAGAGTGTGAAAAGTGCTCCTTCTCTCGCCCTGTGACTGCAGCGTTTCCACAAGCGCATTCCTCGCCGGACGCATATACTGTGCTTGCATTCTTAGGACGCCAAATATGCAATCCGAGACCTCACACGAACACGCACGTGCACAAGTGATTTGAATTTGTTCCACGTCGTTGCTTGTTTCTGTTCCCTGCAGAGAAGTGCGAGTGCAAAGAGCAAACCCTGACCAACAGGAAACTCTTCTGCACCATGAATTATGCGTACGGTAAGAACCCAAGCATCAAACCCCCACCACATCCTGAGAGTCGTCTGTTTTGTCATCCTCTGAGAATTGAAGTCTGGGTATTTAAAACCAGGCTCTCACAAGTCTTTTAAAAAATTAATTGACGTTGCTTAAAATGGTCTCCAAATGTTTACACATACTGATCACAGGAGGCCTTTATTGCTTCTAGAGTAAAAGCTAAGCTATAAAAATAAAGCAGATAAAAGATAATCCTTAAATACCTCTTTTTTCTTGTGTCTTCTCCCTCTAAATTTGGTTTCTAATAATCAGCCACTGTGAGATTTATTACAGCCATGTGTATCACCACCTTCTGTGACATTACACAGCCTGGTTTCTTCAAACCAAATGACAGAAATCTGCCCAATTTGTTTTCATTTTTGAAGCAATGGCTATGAGAAATGTTTTAGGAGTGATTTGTGACAAAAGAGTATCAGCAAAGGTTTACAAGACAGTGGTGAGAGCAGCTGTGTTGTATGGTTTGGAGACAAAAAGACAGGAGACAGAACTGGAAGTGGCAGAGCTGAAGATGTTGAGGTTCTCCTTGGGAGGGACGAGGATGGACAGGATTAGGAATGAGGTCATCAGAGGTACAGCACAGGTTGAAGGACTGGGAGATAAAGTTAGAGAGGCCAGACTGAGATGGTTTGGACATGTGCAGAGGAGGGACAGGGGGTATATTGGTAGAAGGATGTTAGAGACACAGCTGCCAAGAAAAAGACAAAAAAGAGATATATGGATGCAGTTAGAGAGGACATGGAGGGAGATGCAGTGAGGACAGAGGACACAGAAAACAGAGTTAAATGGAGGAGGATGACTCGCTGTGGAGACCCCTGAAAAGGGAACAGCTGAAAGAAAAATTCCTTTATGTAGTTTTTCTTCTGTAGGTCCTAATTAAGTTAAGTTACATTTTATTTCAAAAGAATTTAAAAAGTCAGTCAACCCTCTTGTAGAAAAATAGTACCGGTACTTTGACTTATGACCTCGGCCAAGGAAGTTGTTTTCAGTTGTGTCCGTTGTTTTTTTTGTCTGTCTGTTAGCAAAGATCAGGTAAAAACTAATGAACAGATTTGGATTAAATTATCAGGAAATGTTGAGGTTGTCGCAACAAACAATGGGTTAAATGTTGGTGGTGATCTAGATTATGATCAGGATCACAGTATTTGTTTAATTGGTGGATGTTTGCGCTCTCCGAGTGCTTCTAGTCATGATTTAACAATGTTTGAGTGGCTTAACATGTGGCTGGAATGGCTTTTGTATTTGCATTTCAGCCTCTCGTTTTTCTTTCTGACCCTTAGTGATAAAGGTGAAGGTGCTGTCGGCCCACGATAAAGGCTCCCACGCTGAGGTGGAGGTCAAAGTTCAAAAGGTGCTCAGTCAGAACACCAAACTGAAGATACAGCGCAGTCGAGTCACCCTTTACCCCGAGTCCTGGACGGCACGGGGCTGCACCTGCCCCATCCTTAACCCAGGTCAGACACACACACACACACACACACACACCCACACACAAGGATGTCTAAAACCTGGAGCCACAAAAAAGCCTTCAAAGAAAAAAAGGGTCAGTAAGAGCAATAAGGAGTGTCTTATTGGTATTATTTAGCACCATATTTACATTTTTACACCTAACCTGGTTATTAAGCTTCTTGTTGACATGACATTTGGATGCAGAGCAGAAGCACAGCAGAGAGGGAGGTTTTTTTTTTTTTTTTTAATTCTTTGCATTTAAAACCTTCACACTAGATGCCGTTCCTTCAAGGTTACACAGTTCAGCTTTAAAGAAAGCAATATTTGAACAAATAAAACCTCAAAAACAAAAAGAAACATATTTTAATACACAGTCTAAAGTAATGTTTTTTTCAATAATGCTAAAATGTTAGAGCTCATATGGAACTAGGCTGATTATTTACTTTGACAATGAATGTTTTTTTGTTGTTTTTTTTAATGGAGGCAAAGAGATTTGTGACACAACCACTACTTTTGCACACATTCTATTTTTAGTTGTTTAATTCCAAGGTTCAAAGGTTTCAAAAACTATCTTGACAACATAAAGACATGTAAACTACAGAACAGTCCTTTAAATCAATGAAAACTAACATTATGGTGCTCCAAAGATTGAAATTTCTGTGTAATAATTGTTAAATCTTTGTACAATTATTTGTTGAAGAGTTTGTAATGTTTGTCAGCTGAGTTTAAGACGTTGTTTTCATTTCACAGGCGGGGAGTACTTGGTGGCAGGCCACTCGGACCGTAAGCAGGGTCGCCTTCTGGTCAACATGAAGAGCTTCGTCAAGCCCTGGAAAGCCAGTTTGGGACGAAAAGTCCTCGCGCTGCTCAGAAAAGACTGCAACTGGTAGATGAACGGACGGAACGTCGAAGGAACGGGTGACATGACAGATGAGACTCCTTTTTTTGGAGCAAACAAAGCCAGCCATTTTTGTCTCCTGTCCTCGAGGTGTGGATTTTTAAACCGCCCAACGGTGGGAGCAGGGTTTGGAGGACTGAGCTGAGCTAATCGGACCCCTCCTTGTTTCTGCTGTTCTCTAATGAAGCCAGTGTTGGAACGACACAAGCTAAAAAGGCACACAGGATGTATTTTACTAAGACATCTCTGTCTTACATTTGAGCGAACTTTCACCTTGCGTCCTTACGTCGGAGTATGCAGCTCAAATAGGATTTCATCTCTATGTCCAATACTGAGAGCGTGAATGCACCGTGAACATTCATTCCAACACAAAAAAATTAAAAATCCTCCTCTGCAGCACTTTAGCCTAAGATGGCCTGAGAAACCATGGACACACAAAGAAAGGAGGATTAAACACACTTTGACGCGACCCCCAGAAGTGGATTGATGTAGCACGTCTGTGGACACACACACTCTCACACGGCCTGGAGTGTAACGTGCAAAACACCCAGAGTGACACTGAACAAGCCATACAAGCCACTACAGGTGGTTAACTCTTAGACAGTCCAGGTGTGCCCGCGTTGAAATCAGAGCAAATGGGTTTCACAGCAAACCTGAATGTATTTGCCTGACTCTGTGTGTGTGTGTCTGTGAGTGATAGAGAGTGGATGAAAGCAGCAGCATAATTAGAGCACAGTTCAGATTCAGTCCAGTTTTCATAGGTTTGAAATCATCCGATGTTTTTGACACAGCATGATGTGACTCATCTCATACTCTCATCCTTTTCACTGCTGAACTCAGAAACTTATTATTATGCCTTCCTTTGTGCTCATGTACAGTGTTATTTGTACATATCTATATAAATATTCTTGCGCATCTCTTCGTTTTTGCTCACGGTAATATTAAAAGGATAAATCCAGCCTATTATAAGCTCGGACTCGTGCTTCTTTAATGTACACTAGCTGTTTACACTCCTTTTCCGACTCCATATCAGAAACGTTGGGGCAGAAAACAGAAACAATTAAAGGCCTAGCATTTCTTGAAGAAATGCAAGGAATGCCAAGTGTTGGGGATGACTCAGCTACTACCACATCAAACTGTAGCTCAATGTCTGCAAAACTGATTTGAGTTGCAGCCATTTTTGTGCAGCACTTCTTTAGTAGCTGATAGGACCTCGTGTGCAAAAGGTTACTTTACGAAACTTTTGTCAAGTGTTACAGTAAAAAGTTACACTCACAGTCTTCTCTGTACAAAAAGAAGCCAAATTTAACTTTGTCCTGGATTGACTCATAAACACACCGTCATACATTGTATTCCTTTTTAGAGTTAACGGTACACACGAAGATTTCCTTTTTTTTTACCATGATGTCGGTGCAGAAGTCTGCCAATTACTTCAAGCACAATCTGATGACAGACTGAACTGTGGAAATCCAGGTGTTCTCTATAAATCTACTAACTCAAGTAGCACGTCTCAGAAAAACAATTATGGAGAAAGTGCAGTCCAACATCAAGGTACCTGAAATAGGATTTCTATTTCAGGATAATAGGAAATTCTATTGAAATTTCTATTTCAGGTAAAATTGTTGTGAGAGAAAAAAAAGGCAAACCACACTGAGTAAAGATCGAGTCTCCTGTTAGGATACGATATGTTGTATGCATCAGACATCTCCAGATATTAAACACTCAGAGATGCTGCTTGTTTCTCTTTAAGACAGTGTCAACAGATGACTGATGGGGTACCAGATTCCATAAACTCCTGAACATTTTCATGGACAGTTTGTATGAATATTTTTTCACAATTACTTTTATTTTTTTATGCAAAACAAGTAGGCTACATGTAATCTTTTTTATTATCTGACTTACTGTTTGTATTTCTGCTTTTTATGCAATGTTTCTACATTGTCCTGTATCAGAAATGAGCTATTCCGCTTCCAAAATTTAAAGAAATTAAGTTTTGTTTTTTTTTTGAACAAAGACTTTATTTTATTAATTCTGCATTCACAATCAATAGTTAGCACACTGATTCACAGACATCAAATTCCAATACAACCAAACAAACATCTGAACAATTCGGCAAGTTGAAGGTCCAGGGAGTCTCTTCTCCACGCTCAGTGGAATATAAAACACAGGTTACAAAGGAATTACGGTCATAACATATGGAGTAAAGGGAAGATCTTGCTCACGTAGCTTTTGCCTGTAACTCAACAGATACATATGTTAAATATACCTATACCGAGTATACCTGTGTGTTTACACTTATTTTACCTGCTCCTATGTTAATTGCATATATGTTATCAACGGGTTCCACTTTTTCTTAAATGAATCAACGGTCAGCTTTAGTTTTGCTGTTGTTTTCTCCATTGTGTAAACACTCACTAGTCTCTCTTTCCATTGGCTAACAGTGGGGGGCAAGGCTTTATACCAACCTATTGTTATCATTTTTTTAGCTACGAGTACAAGGATTCCAAACAAGTATCTGTTTTCCTTGCTAAATAAAGTACTTGGGGGCACTCCTAGAACAAAGACAAGGGGGTTCCATTCGATATAAATGTGTAAGATATTGGAGATTTCCTCTCTAATTCCTTCCCAAAATGTTTTAATCTTTGGACAATCCCAAAAGATGTGAGTGTGATCTCCAACCAGTCCACATGATCTCCAGCACAGATTTGATTTAGCTTTATCAAATTTTGAAATAAGATATGGTGTTTTGAAATATCTAACAATTACTTTCCAGTAAAATTCTTTCCATGCTGGACTGCTGGTCAGTTTATGTCCATTTTCACATATTTGCTCCCACTCCTGATCCTCAATCACAACATTCATCTCTAGTTCCCACCTTTCCTTTATCCCAGGAGACCCCTCTGACATACATGACTGTAAACATTTGTATAGATTTGACACCGTTTTGTCAGATTTTTTTTCTTTGGTGACCTTTATGAAGAACATTTCTAAATCAGTAGGTCGTAGTTTAAGAAGAGACCATTCAGTATGGGACATCAGGTAACTTCTCAGCTGCAAATATCTGTAAAAATCAGATGTAGTCAACCCATACTTCTCCTTAATCTGACTAAATGATTTCAGAACCTCCCCTTCAAACAAATCATCAATAAAAATTAAGTTCTTACTTTGCCAGATTTTAAATCCTGGATCCTGCTGCCCTGGTAAAAAGCCTATTATATCCAAGATTTTTACAGCCCTAGATATATATTGAGGAGCTTTCATATTTTTTCTAATCCTGCTTAAAATCTTTTGTGTGCTTTTCATCCACGTATTTTTAATTTTGTTCTTGTTCCAGATTTCAGTTGAGCAAAATGCAAGGGCCTGTAATGAAAATTTAGGGCATGCACTCTGTTCCAGTGTCAACCATGTTGTTTCCTTATTCTGTGTTAGCCAATCTACAGTTGCATGCAATTGTGCTGCCCAGTAATATAATTTTAGATTTGGTAAGTTGAGACCTCCATAAGGCTTACTGCTGGTCAGCTGAGTAAATTTTATTCTGGCCTTTCTTTTCTGCCAAATAAAGGTAGAGATCATTTTTTGCATTTTTTTTAATCTTGTTGTTGGAATCCAGATAGGAAGGGACATAAACAAATACAACAATCTAGGGAGAATATTCATCTTAACTGTTTCAATCCTTCCAAAAAAGGATAGCGGCAAGACATCCCATCTTTCTAAGTCCTTTTGAATTCGATCCAATAACTTTCCATAATTTGCTTCGTATAATTTGGAAACACCAGTGGTAATATTAATCCCCAAATACCGAAACCCGTTAGGAGACCAGTTAAAATTCACTAACTTGGACAGTTCTGGGGGTCGGGTTCCTCTTATCATCATGGCCTCTGATTTTGATTCATTTACTTTATATCCTGAGACTACACTGAAGTCTTTCAAACATTTTAAAATATTTGGAATAGAAATTACTGGGTCTCTAATATACAGTATGACATCATCAGCATATAGTGACAGTTTGTGGGTTCTAATTTTATCTGGTATACCTAATATTGATGAGTCTGTCCTGATCAACTCTGCTAAAGGTTCTATACTGATGGCAAACAAGATTGGTGAAAGGCAGCATCCCTGGCGTGTTCCCCTTTTCAAGGGAAAACTTTCTGACATATAACCATTAACGCGTACTCTAGAGGTTGGGCTGGAATACAGTACATCAAACCAACAAATAAAATTTTCATCGAAACCCATTTTCAATAAGACCTGTTTCAGGAAGATCCAATCGACCCGATCAAATGCTTTCTCGGCATCCAGGCCGAGAAGCATTGATGGGTGTGGGCTTTGTTGGCCAATTGAAATTATATTTAGGGTACGTCTGATATTATTTATTCCGAGTCTGTTGGGTATAAAGCCCGTCTGGTCCGGATTAATAAGTTTATTAATGATCTTTTGTAGTCTTTTGGCCAAGATGGCACTTAAAATCTTGACGTCGTTACATAGCAAACTTATTGGTCTATAAGAGGCACATTGTGTGGGATCTTTACCTTCTTTGTGTATGACAGAGATAATTGCTTCCGCCCATGTTTTAGGTGGATCTTTGGATCCTAAAGCATAATTAAATACTCTGCATAATATTGGAGTAAGCTCAGCTTGAAAACATTTATAAAATTCTCCAGGGAACCCGTCTGCTCCAGGTGATTTGTTATTTTTAAGCTTTCCTATGACAGATTTTATTTCTTCTTCGGTAATTGTCTCCACCAACGTTTTAGCTTCATCCTCGTCAAGTTTGTTAAGATTAATTTGTTGCAAAAATTGTTTGATTTTATCTGCTTTGTTAGGAATGGTCACCGAGTGATATAATTGTTTGTAGAATTTTGAGAATTCATTTGCTATTTCTTTGGGATGGGATACTAGTTTTTTGGATAATGGACATGCAATTTTTTGAACGGCTCGACTTGCCTGCGATTTCCTTAGTTGAAAAGCCAAGAGTCTACTTGCTTTGTTTCCCTGTTCATAGTATTTTTGGTTGGCGAAGCGTAAAGCGCCCTCTGCTTTGTAAGTTAGTAAGTCTTCTAAATTTTGCCTGCATTTTTTTAGTTCTTGTAATACATCGTCCTTGTTTGCTCTTTTATGTTCAGTTTCGAGTTTCCTGATTTGTTCTTGTAAATTCTCTTGTTCTTTCTCGCGATCTTTTTTGATCTTTGAAGAAAATGAAATAATCTTGCCCCTCAAGTATGCTTTGGCTGTGTCCCATAAAATAGAAGGGGAGACCTTGTCCCCATCATTAATATCTAAAAAGAGATTTAATTCGTCTTTTATATATTGGATTGTCTCTGGATTATTTAAAAGTGACACATTCAATCTCCATAACTTTAATGGTTTCTCTAGGTCCACATTTAAAGACATTGTCACAGGTCCATGATCTGAAATGGTTTGAGGTTCAATATGACATTGCACTACTCTGTAGGCCTCTTGTTTGGGGACGCAAAAGAAGTCAATTCTGGAATGACTCTTGTGAGCCTTAGAGAAATGAGTGTAATCTCTGACTTTTGGATGTTTTGCACGCCATACTTCCACAAGCCCCATCTCCTCTAGCAGGTTCTTCAGTGCCTTTGTTTTTGCAGATTGATATTTTTGTTCTAATGGAAATTTGTCCATATAATGGTTCAAGACGCAATTAAAGTCTCCACCAAGAACAAGTATTCCTTTTGAATGACCTGCTAAAATCTGTGCTAGCTCTTTAAAAAAAACCTGGATTATCCTCATTTGGGGCATAAACATTCATAATTGTTAG
>NC_051447.1:7283428-7305091 GCF_001649575.2 Kryptolebias marmoratus | reverse complement strand
GCTAAGCTAGCATCTAGCGTTAGCTGCTTTTGTGTCATCTTCATCTCCTCGTTTTTCCCCGTCTTCAGTTCTCTTCTTGTAGTCTTTTGTGTCAAAGTCATTATGATATTGTTTCCTGGATTCTTAGGTGGATTTATTTTCTTACAGCAGGCAAATTAAGAGTTATCTCCATCGGAGCGCAGTTCGCAAATGTCTTTACTGGGTCATGCCGGAAGCGGAAGTCAATTAAGTTTTAAATACAAAAATTGTATCTAATTTGTAATGAGCACCCAGACGGTTTGTGGCTGAGCACAGTGAACCTCAGACACAGTCGCTTGAACGCCAGATTAAAAACAGTAGATGTAACTGCACAGGGCTTGAAATACTTCACATAAATTGGACAGAAATATCCTCGTCACGCTGCTCTGTGTGTGTGTGTCCCTTCAGATTAGCTCATCCATCACTTGCCCTCCCGGAACACTCTCCTGTACGTTCGCACAGCGCCACAAAATGTAGCCCATAACAGAGAGGCCTAAGGCGAGCACACACACACATGCAAACATGCACACACACACACTCTGTTTGGGTTTAGACCAAGTGCATGTTTTCCTCCCGTGACGTGACGCGGTTGGCCGAGAGGTGCGGACGCATTCCTGGCGCGTCGAGCGGCGTTGCGCCGCGGGCCGGGTCGAAGGTCATTCACCTGTCTGCCTGCCTCGTCTCGCAGACGAGGATGCCTTCACGCAGCTGAGGCCGGACAGCCGCTCGTGCACACGTTTCCTAATTCTCGACCCATTCACAGATTTGTGGGCAGAGAGGTCACGACTCCCGGTTTCTGCTGAGCCGTTTTCCAGACAGCAGGCTAAAGGGTGAATGAGTGCATACGGCGAGAGGAATGTGATCAGTGCCAGTGAGGAAAAAGTAATGTTACTTTTACACTAATATTACACTACTTTCATTTGATGGCTGAAGGGATCAAAAGTTTGATTTTAAAGATCCATTTTTCTTCACGTCTAGTAAGATTTTTGGCCCAAATAGAATAAAACACAAATAAATACACATGCTTTCATTAGTGTTATCAGGTTTATTTTTTTATCCGAGGACAAGTTTTTAAAGCTACAGATAATGCATGTTCCTCGGCTCACTTCCCTTCCAGTCTACGTGTACCAGAAGAGATGTAGTTACTGTAAAAAAGGTCCATGTGAGGTTTTTTTTCAGACTCTTACATCTTACTACATGGAACGTGTTGAAGAAAAACCCTTTGGCTGTAATCTGTAACTTTGCCACTACATAACGCACTCCAGATCAGAGTTTACAAAACAGGCTGGCTTGTGACTTCTTGGTTTTTATTTGGTTTTTAAACTGATAAAGACAGTTAAAGATAGTTGAAGCTCCTTGTCCCGTTCCAGCTGCCCACAGATAAGTCATTACTCAACATGACTTGACGTAGAAGCAAACATATTTCTCCCAATATACCTTAAACCAATGAGTCCCAAAGTTGGGATCGGGACCCCAATGTGGGTCACCCAACACCAAGTAGGGGTCCTTAGATAATCTCCAAATATCCAGTTACAATTAAAAACCCAGTTTTTATGATATATTTACACCATAATTGTTACAGAGAATTGAAATACAAGTCATTTAATGATTTAAAAAACAGCTAAATGGATGCTAAGACTGTTTGTGTTATCATTATGCCCTTATTTAATAGGATCGTTAGCACACAGCTAACAGATGGGGTCACACACCTTTGTTACTGTTATTTTATGGGTCGGAAGCTGAAAAGTTTGGGAACCACCACCTTAAACAACGATGGCAGTGAAAAAAAAACACAACTAACAATCCTTAGCAAACAGAAATGGCTGTACCTCATCATAGATATCAATATGTTGCATTTATGTCTATTTATCACTTTAAATTATGCACTTTGGAACATTAAAGCACCTGTTTGGACTCCTTCATGATGCTAAAAGGTTCTAGTTCTGGTATATTACCACCTACAAATAAAGGCTGCTGTGTTCATTAACTATGACCAACTGGGGAACGATCAGAGCCAAGAAAAGTCAAGAAAAGTGAAAGAATTGTTAGTTCACAGTCACGTGAATTGCACAGATAAACAGACAAACTGCCATGACAATAAGATGTATGAAACAGCATCTAATCGTCTAGTTTTGTTTATTCATTTGGCGTTTTTTTCTGCATTTTGAAGTGTCCTAATAAAAGATTATTGATAGAATGGACCCTTTTTAACAAATCTAACTTGTTGCTCACATGACTGATCAGTTGCCCATTTTAAGGAACTCCAGACGAGGGAGCGTTTCTTTGTCAAGCTCTCATTCTTTTCTTAAAGTGTGTTAAAGTTTTTTTTGTCCTCCTTTAAAGTTTAGTTTTGTTTATTACAACCACAATGAGATGCAAGCTGTTTTGCAGACTTTTGCTACACCTAAACCTATCCACTCTACACCAGTAAAAACAAATACTTTTAAAATTTGCTCTTTTTCTGATTGATCATTTGATGAGAACAAAACTAATTGTTTATAATCATTTACCACAAGTAAAAACTTCAGCATGTCTATTGATTTCCAATATATTTATTAATTAAGCAGCCTTTATTGTTCATTTATGATCCACAATAGCTGATGATTATCATAACTAAAACCTATCTACCTGCTGGTTTACATGATGCCAAATGATCCAAACTTCTTGCTGTGCTCAAAAACCAATATTCCTGCAGTGCTGAGAAGGATCTCTTTAATTAATCATTAATCATCATTAATCATTTTATTGCATACTTATTAAGGCAAGGAATTGCTGGATTAAACTACCAATGACGAAACAACGTCAATTATTAGAAGATGCACAAGACTTTAAGATGTAAAAATTGAATTTATGAAGTGAATTTCTGAATCCTACAAATTTTTGTACCGGGGGAGACCTTCGGATTAGTCCAGAGGAGGTGTTTGTGGGAACTGGCCTTGAATCATAGACACAACAGGACACCACAAACACATTCACTGCCACAGCTGAACTTACAGACCTCCTCTCTCACTCCCTCACTCATTGTCCCGGGACTGACTGGCCATTCTCAGCCTGTGATGGAGATGTCCTGCGGGGGGTTGCATGGTGTGGGAACCTAGTTGATGAATGAGTGTTTGGCATGCTTGCGTACTCCTTTGGCATACTTTGTTCCAGTATGGTTTTTGTGTGTGTGTGTGTGTGTGTGTGTGTGTGTTATTGTAGTAACAGCGAATGCGTGCATGTGTGCGCGCCTGTATGAACACAATACCTCGCTTGTGTTGCTGTAGAATGGAGTTATGGCCTTTGTCCCGTCAGCATTCTTGTGTTGCTATTGGTCCCGGAGTGCGTGGCAGCTCCCGCAGGCTTGGGGACAATAACCTCCCCCACCTTCCCTTCCTCTCTCTGGGAGTCACAATGCCCCTCTTTGGTAGCACCCATCACCCTGAGACAGACGCCCGAAAACTGGCCTGCTACGGGTGCCGCACGGCGAACAGCACTTACTGGTCCTGCATGCAGAAAGGGACAGGTAGACCAGGTTACAAAAGTTGTCACAAAATCTTCTCTGCAGGTTTTACGCTACTGCAAGGTATTTTGAACTGGCATTATTATTTAAATTTAGTCAAATACTACTGGTGTAATAACAAGAAATTGTCAAATTTGTGCAATTTTTCTGAAACCTGCTTTCAAATTTGTAAGATTTATATGAATAAGTAGCATCTTAAATTTTTTATAGGTCATAAAAAGTGGTGATTTAAGTTTACAAAATCAAAATGTTTTGACATTTCTGAATAAATACGACCTAAAAATAATCAGTATTAATAATTTAGGGACTTATCCAATATAACACGTGTCGAATGTGAAGAAAATATAAATTTGGGATTGAAAAGAAAGGTTTTTTGATTAGGGTGATGATAATCAGGAAGCTGTAGGAGTCTTGTTTGATTAAAACACAGCATGTCTGTGGAAACGCATCATTCCACTTAAAAGGGAAAATTTATGAGGACCGGGACAGGTTAGAAAACCACATGTGCAGGCTTTGAACTCAATCAATCAAACATTTAAACAGATGCTGAACGAACACGGGAAACTCAACACCATTGTTTCCCACCCAGGGAGTGGTCCATCAACAGAAATCACTCCGACACCGTAGCGTGTTGGAGTCTTCATGGTAGTGTTTGATGTTTGAAAGGAAACCAGGGTAACTTCCAAGCAATTAAAGCGCTCTCCTGCTGGATAATGAGTCTGCTATCAGAAGAACAACAATGGTGTTTATGACCGAGCCACAAGGAGAAAGCTACTTTTCTCTAATTGCCGGAGTCTGCAGTTTGCTAAGGATCACATGTGCACAAACAAGAAAGCTGTGGAAAACTTCTGAATGCAGACTAGAACAAAATGGTTCAGGTGAGAAGCTTTAAGTCTGATAAACAAAAACACAGAGGTGGTAATATGATGGTTTGGGACTGTTTTGTTGCATCTCGACAAAGAATGTTTCCACTAATGAAACAATGAATTCTGAATTATGCTAATTTCCTCATTTCTATTTCAGAAAAAAAGTGTTAAAGAGGAATGTGAATACCAAGAAAAGGTCAGTGAGTGCATTTTTATTATATATATTAAATTAAATACACTATAAACAAATAGGCACAAAACAACAAATTCAATGGGAGAATATAAACAATAAAAACAACATAGACATGTTAAAATATTACAAAAATGAGACCTAGAAATGAAGCGTTGAAAACTAAAAAGTGACTCATTAAAGACACAAAATAACTTGAATGAGCTTTAATAAATGACCGACATTTTATAAGGGAAACGCTTATCGCCCGCCGCCTTTCGTGACATACTTTTAATTCAAGATGGCCGCCACAGCCACATCTTGCGCTCTGAGTTTGATGACTCTCAGGCTACCAACACATAAACTTCACCTCATTATCTGCATTTCTGAGTGAGTTGTAGCCATTTTTGTGTTGGCAAACGCATATAAGCCGTGGCAGCCATCTTTAAATGGGATGCCTCCAAGTGTCCCTCAGTTGTATTTGTCCGTCTGATGATTACTTCCTGTGGTTCATTAGATATTTTGTTAACAGGCAGAGAGAGTCGACTGCGATATTTAATGGAGAAACTGGAAAAACCATTGTGGAGAACTTTGCAGAACCTGGAGAGGTTCAAAAAGGCGTTATATAAGTGTGGCGATTGTACCATTATCAAGAAAACCCTTTTTGATCAAACAAATATAGTAAACATGTCTTTCTAGCTTAAAGTTTGAACCTGCTGCCACTGTTTTTTTGTCGAGGACAGGAGGGGAGAACTAGAAGCAGAAAATATGTTAAGAATGGATTTTCTTTCGGACCTATAGTGAAGGGAAATGGGTGCTGGGAAAGTGAGTCATGTGGATGGTATTATCCCATCAGTTGTGATTCACTCGCAGAGGAAATGAGAAGCTTTAAGCGTCGTAAAGCAGACAGAAACCAGCGCAGTGGATGGATTTAACTAAAAATATCCAGCAACATCTTCAGAAGCCATCCTGGCTTTCTGGCTTTACCTATTTGTGTTAAAACACTGAAGGAATGTTTCTCTTCATAAAGAGCAAGCCAGAACAAGGAGGGTGATGTTGACATAGCAGGGTGATCAAAATGCTAAAGCTGGGAAGTTTCACAGTCACAAAAAAAAAATATAAAAAAAAACCTAGATTTCGTCAATTCCTTCTTACCAAACTCACAGATCAAGATGACTACAAACATTTCAGGCAGTCAAAACAAGCTGGGACTCTATAAAAGAAAACAGACGATGCTTCAGAAGCCAACGTTAACATCCAGCCCTACCAACGAGAGCAAAAAAAAAATTACAGGAGGCGAGTTTGTTTACAGGTTGCGAAGTGTTTCCTTTGGCTTCTCCTGCACCTGTGTTTTCGCCCGCCGCAAAACCAGCACCGTATCCAGCTGCTTTACCACCACCATGAAACCACCTGGAATGGCTTCCTTTCTCTGAAATTATCAGCCTGCGCAAAACATGTAGCAAAGCTGCGTGTTTCTACGGCATGTGGGTGTGTTTTTACTCCAGTCTTTATGAGCTCCAGGTGTCACAGAGAAATGTACACAGAGCATTTTTTACTGCGCGTCACCATCACAACAGAGGAAACGCTTCACGTACAGTAAGCTGCCGGAGAATCTCTTCACGAGAAACGTTATGCTCCTTTCAGAACGATTCGCAGACACAATCTTCTTTTTCTAATTACAAAGCAGATGACATGCTCACACGTCGAGTTTCGGACTCGGTTTTACTCGTTTTTTGGAAACCTTTTCAAAAACTTGACTCAAATGTCTGATTTTTCATCAATAAAGTAAATAAATCCAGTCAACAAAATAATCGGAAAACTAAAATAAACTAAAGAGCTGCTATTTCTGGAATGAATGCATGTCACCCGCCGCTTTTCAAGCCTAAAACCATTTGATAATGACAAGGCTACAGCTACAATCACACCAAATTTAGCTCAGTACCTGGAAAACTGACTGCGCTGTGGCCATTTCTGTCTTGGCTAAGGTTGATTAGCTGTGGCAGCCATTTTGAACTGAGATGACTCTAAATATTGAGGTTTAGATAAAGATCCAATGATTAAACGGGAAACCTACACAGTGCTTTAAATCATACATTTCTTTTACACAATAGATACAGCACTTCTCTATTGTCACTGATAACCGTATCGGGGGCAGTGAGGGGGTCTAATGTCTTACCCAAGGACACTTTGGCACGCTGTAGGGGCTGAGGATCAAACCCCCAACCCTCCTATTGAGAGACATCCACCCTACCCACTGGGCCAAGTATTTACTAAAAGCCTCACTAAAATCCATCCAGTGGTTCATGACATATCAAAAAAATAACAAAATATTAGGCAACAATATTGCACAATGTGTAGAGCTCAAAGTACTTGCTGGGATTGCTACTCAGCCCCCACCACACCAAATTTCACCTCTATGTCTGCAAAATTGGCTGAGATATGAGCCATTTTTGTGCTTGCTAAGGTCACAAAGCAGTGGTGGCCATCTTGAATTGGGTTGACTACAAAAGTTAATCAGTTGTACGTGTACATCCAGTGATTACCTTCTGGGAGTTTCATTAAAATTTGTCCAGTGGTTTATTTAATATTTTGCTTATGCCAAAGATAAATGAACACACAGACGCACACACACACATACACACACAGGCAAAATCTTATCATCCCTTGTCTTTGGCGGCATGCAATAAAAAGACTGAAACAATATCTATATCAGTGATAATGTTGTAATGCATGACATTTTATTTCACACTGCCTAGATAAAATAAAAGTCTCTTTGAACACCAACATTTGATTTGGTGCCTTCTTAAACGAGCAAATTACACCTACTAATGCGGTCCCATTTGGTGTCAGACGCTGAGTTTGGAGCTAATAACCAAGGAGAAAGGGAACAAAAAGCAACGATTTGAAAGAAATCTAAACCAAATCTCAGAATTTGATAGATTAGACCACAGGATGGTTTCCCACTGTCCCCCAGAGCTCTGGTCTAGAAAAGACAGCCGTGTTTCTAGATCTTATTTTTGCTTTCCTGGGGGTAGTTCTAACCCAGGTGAACTGTGTTCTGTTTTCCTCAAATAATGTCCGTATGTGAAGCACTGCTGTCTGTAAATCACGGCCATCCAGCCTTGGTTTGTGGCTTTTTCTTGTACAAGGAAATTTCCCTGGATTCTTTAAATCTTGTTAAAACAATGCAGCAGAGGATGAATTCCTCAAAATATGTGTCATTTTACATAGAAAGACATGATTCTTTCATTTTTATTTGTTACATCTTGATACTCACCTGGTAGTTATTAACGCTGAGATGCTTTTTGCACGTTTCCCAGCATTTTCTGCCTCTGTGATAAACTTCTTTGAAACGTGTTGATGGCCTTGAATTTAATAAGAATTTATTTAATAAATAAATTCATGGAATAAAATGTTTAAATCGGTTTAAGCAATTTGCAAATCACTGCAATTGTCTTTATTTCGCTTTTTTTTACCCGCCGCTGAAGGCAAAAGGGCAGTAATGTTTTTCCCCGTGTCTGTGTGCATGGGGTTGTTTGTCTGTTGTGTTAGCAAAATATCACCTGAACCACTGAATGGATTCTAATGAAACTTTAAAGACATAATCATTGGATATCACTGATACAACTAATTAGCTTTTAAACATCATCATCATGGCCAACACACAAAGACACACAAATTGCTATAATTTAGTATTTTTTACAAATATTGAGCTAAAATCTGGTGTGGTAGTAGGTGAGGGTCATTCCCAACACATAATATGAGCACTACGCATTAAATGTTGGGAAAATATCTCATTCTAATGAAACTCCCAGAGAGTAATAAATGGATATTCATTTAAACCTGGTTAACTTTTTTAGTCAATCCGATTCAAGACCGCCACCACAACTAATGAACTTCAGCCAACGTAAAAACGGCTACAACTTAGTCAAATTCACAGATATTGAGCTAACGTTTGGTGTGGTAGTAGCTGAGAGTCATTAACAACATGTGCTCTGGAAGCTACCACATCTCACAGGATCTCTCATGAGATAATTCATAATGTCATTTACAGGGTTTGACCCAAACTGCTATAACTCCTTCCCTTCTGATCAGAAGATAATCTTAGTTCAAAACTCTGGCATTAAAGGTGCATTTCTTGAAGGAATGCTAGGCCTTTAATTAACAAAATATTTCATTAAAAAATCATTACACCGTAAGACCAACAGCACTGTGACTTGTGTCACTCCCATCTGCCCGTGTATTATTAACACATCTATCTGTCGTAAAACGGCATCATCTCCTGAGTCCCACAGCTTTTCTGGACATCTGATGAGTGCACTTTTCACCGATACTGTATCTTCATCTCATTCTAAACCAGCTCCTGGGAAAAAAACATCTTCCAGTTCCTGAAAACGTTCAGCCGCCTTCCCCAGCTGGTCGCTCGCTTTATCTTTTTAGTTGTTTGGTGCTGGATGAGCGGCGTACAGTGGGTTTTATCAGCACGCTTGCTGAAAACAAGGGCTCATGAGAAAATTGTGGTACTCAATAATAAAGTAAATAATCCGTAAAGCCAAAGCAGGAAACAGCGAGGAAAGATTGAGCTGCTCAGCCCGGAGGACTCTGGATTTATCAATCGGAGAAAAAGGCGCTGGGGATTTAATCACTTGATTCAAAGTTAAAGCTAAATTACTGATTAATTCATTGCTCGTGAGGTGCTCAGACGTTAGATAACAGTGAAAGGAGTGTTTATGAGAAGCGTGGATGAAAAGCGAACAGGGAGGAAGGGAGGGAGGGTCTGCGTGTGCGGACATGAAGGCAGTAAAGGCCCGGGGACATTACGAGAGAAAAACATTAGAGATGATTCACAGTCATTGCATGGTACATCAACACATACCTCTTTCTCTAAGTCACTCAAAAACGCCCCTGAATCCCACACACTAAACCTCTAGTTTAGTGATGCACACACACACACGTGTGCAGGCAAAACACACACTTCCCCTGTTCAAAGAGGGTTTAACAAGGCTTGTATGGATCAGTCCTCCACTAATCAGAACATGAGAGGGATTCCTAACACGCTATCAGGGAGCATGTGTTAAGATTAACAGTTTTACTCCAAGCACAGTTTCCTAAACGAAAGTCTGCTCCTTCCTGCCTTTGAGCTCTTAGCTGCCCAAAGAATTCTTTCATATTCGCAAAGGAATTTGTGAAATGTTAAAGCACATTTCTGCACAATTCGTCATGGGGTCCCTGGATTGTTTCCTGTTGTTGCCGCTGAGACTTAAAGCCACGCCGCAGACGGCGCAGAGTTGTTGGGGTTTTTTTGTGGCACTGATAGGATCTCGGCGGTGACTACCACCATGCAGCTCCCATTAACCTGCATGAAGCCCTGTGCCAGCATCCCGCAGAGAGTCTGAAGGCACACAAACAGGGACACGGGGCAACAGATAGTAAACACACACACACACACTTGAGCCATGAAAGTGGCACAGAGGAGGCTTAAAGCGGGGAGATTACGTTACTTGGGACAAACCGCTGTACAGATGAAGGCGGAAAGGAGAAACTAATGTATCCCATTACCAAATGTCTAGTTTGTAAAACTATATTGAACTGTTATATGGTTTCTTTTGTTTGATATTTCTGCACTTTTACTGCACACAACTTTTAAAGGATGTTTTGAATCTTTTAGAAACATCACATTTGTCACTGCATATATGAGATTAAGCAAATCAATCCATCCTGACAGACGGTTTATGGCTTGTAAAGTTTTCTGTTTCCAGTTTTTGGTTACAGTTACAGTACTTAATCCATCCCTCATTTCTTAATATTTTGATTTAAATAAATCAAGCTATCTTGTCTTTTTCAACGTGTTTTCCGAGTGAACAGATCTTACGTTTGACAGTTTTCACAGGATTTTTAAAATTTTTTATCCAACCTAAAACATATTTGTGAATCAGGCATAAAAAAGGGCCGTAAAACTCAAAAAATGAGCAAGTGTTGCGTCTAAACCTATGTAATAACTCATCAAAAAAATCAATTTTACATTATTTTTTCATTAATGTACATTGTTGCCAGCAGTCTGTAACAAAGACACAGTTTCTCCCCATATCTTCACCAGAAACTATATTTAAAAACACCAAAGATAACGGTTTGACAGTTTGTTTCTTTTATTTCTGACAGGCATCATATTTAAAGACTGTTCATGTGGTGAAAATAGGTTTTATGTCCGACATTTGCTTCTGTTTTGTCCTGAACTGTAGGGTGCACTTACAAACCTGTACTGGCTAATAGGATTGAACAAAGAAATCAATCTAGAGAGAAAACCGAAGAAGAATATTCTGAAAGCCTTGAGAACTACTGATCAAGATCACTTTTAAAAACCACAAGAAAGTCTAACACCTTAGAAGCAAAATATAAAGAAATGAGGCTTGGCTCAAGACTTCTGCACAGTTCTGTGTCTGTATGTTAAATGAGCTTGACTTCCTCTTCCTGTTCATTGTGTGTAAAACAGCTATAGATCTTTGGGAGAGTGATTAAATGTTGCATACAGCTGTATTTGTTTTTAACGATCAGAGCCTATGCTGAAGTGTCGATGGTGCAACACTTCCCTCTAGTGATTTAAAATGGTTCTACTTTCATTTTCTTACAAGTGTAGTGCAGTGATTTTTACCAGCGGGCAAAACTAAAATAGTACTATACTATTACATATGTGTAGCATTTTCTGCAACTTATTCCTGCAACATTATTGATCAACTTTGGCTACTGAAATGCGTATTAATTCAGTTCAGTGTAGTTTTAAAAATAATTATTTCTGTTTCATTCATAAGGAACCAATTAATCTGCAGTGAGAATTAAATATTAACCAACAGCATATATATGTTATTTAAACTAATTATGGCCATCTTTAACAGCAACTGCGCTGAGCCATTAGCAACTTTAATGTGATTTTATCTAGTCTGAATTTCACTAAACTTAAAAAAATAGCTTACTTGTATTTTTTATATGTATATATAAACAAAAACGAAACTTCTGAAATGTTAGAATCTCTCTCTATTTGTATATTTTTGCTGTAAATGAGCTGTATTTGTTTAAAGGCGATCGGAATTTTCAGCGTCATCATTAAAAACAATAACAACAACGTCACGTAGCCGTGGACGCGCTCGAGCTAACACCACGCGACAGGGACTGACAAGATGGCGATCATTTTAGAAACAGTGGAGTAACTGAAGGAGAGACTCGGTATGCTGTGTTCTCTTTGTAACAATCTCATTATATTTTGTTTGTAACACTACGTTTACCGTACGTTTGTGCTCGCCCCGGGGGTTGGCGATAAACCTGTGCCCAATGAAGGGAGCCGATGTGCGGCTAACTCGTGAACTTGTTGGGATTTGAGCCCGGTTGCTAGCTAGCATACTAGGCTAACATTAGCAGCTAAGGCTCACTAATCTCTTGAATAAACACAACTAAATGGTAGACATAGCGTAAAGTGCACCTGTTTGTGTGGGCCTACTTATAGTTTAAAAGCTTTCATGCAAATATTTATAAACTGTTTGCTGTGACTGGGGATGTAGTTCTTACGGTTTATTATTTTAAATATCATTTTCAAAGCTTCCACGTTAGCGGTGTCGGCTAGCTAAAATGTTAGCTGTTGTGGCATGGGTGCATTTTGCGCTGTTTCGGTAATAAACCGAGGTGTTTCGTTCTGCTGATGAGTCGAGACAGTTGTGGGCTCGCTTACCCAGTGATCGTGCTTTGTTTTGGCACATTTACTTGGAGTTATTGTGAAGATGAGATAGCTTCAGATCATACCCAGGCAAGGCGCGCTGACTTTCTGGTCAGTCGTGACTGACACCAGAAACTCCGGGTCACCTTTCTCTTTCTCAAGAATCGTCCACCAATTGTTCAATTAAAACAACTCTTATTTATCAGCAGAAGCTCCGTGGTGATGACTAGTATTAGCTGAGAAACCCCGACGAGTTTCATGTTTATTTTCAATAATTATTTATCAGTAAACGTCCTGGCTTATCATCATGGTACGAATTTTATGATGTATGTTTACTCGAGACTTTATCTGCGTCAGATCAGCGATAAATATCACCAAAACCCACTGCCGATTGTGCATAAGGGAAGTAAAAAGTTCGTTTATTCACTCAATAGGTTGCCCTTTATGATCCTTTCTACATTCACTGTAACTTCCAAGTGATTTTCTAGGCGAGCAGATAGTTTTCTAGGACGAGCTAAATGTGCTCGAAATCCTCCATAGCTGTTGTAACTCCTGTAGTTTTATCAGGACGATCCTGGTGTAAGATTAAAGGTATTTTCAAGATCTATCCAATAGTTCCAAACTTATCCAGTTTGATTTTAGTCACTTAACTAACACACAAACAGTATAAGTATGTATGACTTATATGTTGTCACAATCTGATAAACAAAACTGAATCAGCACGCCCCCTCTATCATTATAACTTGTAAAACAAAAAAACCTGTTCTGACTTGAGTATTTTAGTAGATGTCATTGCAGCAGTTAAAAAAAACCAAACAGATAGGATAATCAGAATGTAAATCAGCAAGTCGGGGATATAAATGGGTCTACTTTAGCAGCAAGAAGGACTTCAGAAAAGAACAGTTTTGGTAAATGTATTAATATACTCCTGTTAATGCTTTATAACGCATCTTAAAAGCTTGCTATTTTAACTGCCATGTAAAATATCTGAATAGCAACTAAAATCAGCAAAAAAAAGCTAGTAAAGTGAAATATTTTCAGTTTTTCTTTTGTTGCTAAGGGTATTTCCTGCAGGATGTTTTATTTAGCGTATTATTTCATTTCCCTTTTTACAGGTACCCAGACAAAGGGTATAAATTATGGCAGCTTAGACCCCCTTTTGTTGGCCAGTCTTTCTTTGACTCCATTTGGAGGAGCTGAAGGGACTTAGTGCACTCAGGGATCCCTGCTTTTTTTTTTTTTCACTAACAATGAGGCGACTAATTTGAACCAAACTACAACCCACCGTTTAGCTCTCAGATGTAGATTATAACAGATGTTTCTGCTTAGGAAAACCCTAGATGTTCAGTAGAACGCATTAATTTATTTTCGACATCTTCTGCAATTGTTCACACGTGGACTTTCTGCTACAGATGCTCTCTCAGCTGGAAATGTGAGGGATTGCTTCAGGAAAACATCTGTCTACAGCACAGAGAACAGAAGCTGTGATGCAGAAACTTTAATGGGGAAATCTGTAAAAAGAAAAAAAATCTTACCAGCGTGCACCCTGGATATTCTGAATATTTTACTAGATAGCTAGTTGGGAAAAAAAAGTCCACAAGGAGACTTGAGCGAATGTTGTGAATACTTGAGTTCTCACACGTCATGCCTTTGGAATATCTCTAAAACTTTCCAGGATTGCAGCGCTTGTGTGAAACTCATAAATCAAACTCAGGAACTTGTGTATTACTTATTAACTTAAAGTAGTGCATTACAATGTGGATGTTTTTTTAAAGGAGAACACAGTCGTGACCCCGTGAAGTCATTGTTATTCTCACCGCCTACTGAATTTTAGTAATCTTTTTATGGAAGGAAAAGGACTTTGTCGCGTTGATGTTTTTCACACTTTTCCTGAACAGTTCATGTTAAATCAAACGTGCTCCTGCCTGCCTGTCTCGTTTACTGACCAGTTATTTTACTTTGCCTCAGTTTACTGTAGTCGCATAAAACGCTCCAAGTAGGTGACATGGTGGCTTTTAGATACGAGTGCTGGTGTGTTTCTATTAGAAGAGCTAAAGCCAAACTTATAAAAAATACATTTTCAAACAAGATATTAGATTTTTTTAGGGCAAATCATTATCAATAGTTATACAAAAAGTAACTTTTCACCATAGTTGTGGTTTCACTTTACTGTTTCTTTACCTGCGTTCTTTTCCTCTTGTCTAACACGACCTTTACTCTCTTTCTTTCAGAAAACACAACCATGCCCTGGGAGGGTCCCGTTTCTCGGCTCACCGTGGATACCATGGTGATATGAAGCCAGTGTGAAACGTTGACGCATACACCCAGCCTTACACTCTTCACACGCAGTCAGACATTGACTGACACGGCCTGCCAGCTCGGCCGGCAGGCTCGTGTAATGGACAGGTGTAAGCATGTGGGGCGGCTGCGGCTGGCCCCTGATCACTCCATCCTCAACCCCCAGAAATGGCACTGCGTCGACTGCAACACCACCGAGTCTGTTTGGGCCTGTCTGAGCTGCGCGCACGTAGCGTGCGGACGCTACATCGAGGAACATGCTCTGCAACACTTCCAGCTGCAGCGCCACCCGTTGGCAATGGAGGTTAACGAGCTCTATGTTTTTTGTTACTTGTGTGATGACTACGTACTCAATGATAATGCCACAGGAGACCTCAAGCTGCTTCGCAGTACACTCAGTGCAATCCAAAGCCAGCGCTATGAGGTTACCACCCGCAGTGGGCGCACTCTCCGCTCTGCTAGCGCCGCACCGGATGCCCTCATGTTGTGCGGTGCCAGTGAGCTGCAGCTGAGGGATGAGGACCGAATGTTTACTGCCCTTTGGCACCGCCGAAGGGCACTTATAGGACGTATCTTTCGCCTTTGGTTTGGCCTGACTGAATGTGGAAAGAGGAGAGAAGAAGAAGAGAGAAAGAGGGAGGAGGAAGAGGAACAGAAAAGGGAGGCCAGGGAGAGAAGGCGTGCTCTGAAGAGGCAGCTACAAGAGGAGCTGGAGAATGCTCCTCTCAGGAAGAGTCGTCGCTTGCGTCGGAAAAGCCAGAGAGTTGCGGACACAGCAATCGCGAAACCAGCTTCTCAAAAGACTCTCAAAAAGACAAAAACTCGTGTACCCTCATCTCAAACCCACAAGCCACGGACTCGAATTCCTGCCATGATTACTCCCAAGAAGGCCAAACAAAGAAAAAAGGCCCGACCCACTCCCAAACCCCAGAAACGATCCTCGAACACCAAATCAAAACCCAAAACACCCTCAACAAGCTCTCGCACTGCCAAAACCCCTGCCCGCCGCAAGCAGAGTGACAAACAGAGTGGCTCGCCTTTCAAACGACGTCCCACGGTCACTCCTGGAGTAACAGGCTTAAGGAATTTAGGAAACACCTGTTATATGAACTCCATCCTGCAGGTGCTGAGTCACCTGCATGTTTTTAGGGAGTGCTTTCTTCGTCTGGACCTGGCCCAGGCACTGGAGCTTCTGGCCTCTGCTGTCCACGGTCAACTGGCAGGAAAGGCCTCACCGCAGACCCTCCTGTCCCAAAGAAAAGGACTCCAGACCAGCTCAGGCTCCGGTGCGGGGCTGAGTGGCGGGGCCTCGCGGGCCCGCAGCATGGAGTTGATACAACCCAAAGAGCCCAGCTCGAAGCACATCTCTCTCTGCCACGAGCTTCACACCTTGTTTCAGGTCATGTGGTCGGGCAAGTGGGCGCTGGTGTCGCCGTTCGCCATGCTCCACTCGGTGTGGCAGCTGATTCCTGCGTTCAGAGGCTACGCTCAGCAGGACGCTCAGGAGTTCCTGTGCGAGCTGTTGGATAAGGTGCAGCACGAGCTGGAGAGCACAGGCAAGCACACCACCACCACCACCGGGGTCCAACAGACACAGAAACGACTCATCAAGCAGGTTCTCAGTGTGGTCAACACCATCTTTCATGGTCAGCTTCTCAGCCAGGTATGGGACTCTTTCATACACACACACACACACACTCACACACACGCCTTTGATCCCGTTTCCCCAACAATCACAGCTGTCATTATCTGACCTGCACCCTTAGCAATTATCAGTTCTGGCCTAACATTAAAATATTTAACAATTAAACAGTCTTTCAAAACTGACATCAGTGTTGATGCCACTGTTTAATCAATAAACGTTATTGACTAAATAAAGTTTAGCACAAATATTTATTGATTTTTCTTATAGGGGTCACATAACTATTCTACTTTCACTACCTTTGCTACTTTTCATCTGAAATACATTTTTGCATCAAAATAAAAATATATTTTTACATTTAATTTAGTACCTTTTGTTAAAATATGGCTCTCATTGGCTTTTTTTTTCATTAACCCGTTAAGCTAATAATTCAGTTTATTGATTTACTTAAAACAGTAAAATCTAAAAGTTGTTCGTTATTTTGACAGATTTCAAGTGATAGTTGAAAACTTGTAATGCACAGCAACACTCAATGTATAATAAATAGTACATAAGCTGTAGTTCTGGTTGGTGCATCACTGCCAATCTCAACACCATACACCACAACATTTTGTTATTCAGGTGCTGACAGATCATTGAAGAGCTCAGGATGGTGCAGCTACACCTTAGTGTTCAAAATACATCCTGCAGAATTTCTCTCTCATTACCCAAGTGCATCCAGGATTTGGAAATCTTACAAAGTGCTGAAGTGTCCCACCCTCTAATATGTAGCAGCAGAACAGGTTCAGCCTTTAAAGCAAACATAAAACATGTCCTAAGTCCTCTGTCTGAATATGAATAAAATAGCAGGTAATAATGAGGACTTATTTATTTATCCGTGTTTGGACTTAAAGAGAAAGTGTAGTTCAGCTGATTTAGGACGCTCCTGATTTACTTTAGCATTTTTATTTGCCCTTTTAATTAGATTTTACTCATTCAGTCTTGTTTGTTTAGTTATCTGAAGCCATCTTAAAATGGGATTAAAAATGAACTAATTTAAGTGACAGAATGACGAGGATAGTGGGAGAGTTAAGAAGAGGAGTGGGGCAATGAAGTCCTGCTTGTAGAGTCTGATCACACACTGTGACACCTGCTCTTGTTGAATAAAAGGCTGAGTGTTTGCAGTGGTTCTGACTGCTCTCAACTCTGGCTTGGACTGCATTTGTTATCACCATTCCTTTCAATTTCTCAGCACGTTTAACTGATATTTTCAACTTGATAAAGCAAGAATAGCCGCTCGTTGCTTCACACTGGCCTCTGTCCTCATTACTGGACGTCTTTTGCAGGTGACGTGCTTGGCCTGCAGCCATCGCTCCAACACTGTGGAGCCTTTCTGGGATCTGTCTCTGGAGTTCCCCAAGCGGTATCACAGTAATAGCAGGGAGTCGGCCGCTCAGGCTTCGTGCCATTTGACGGAGATGCTGGCCAAGTTTACGGAAACCGAAGCACTGGAGGGAAACATCTACGCCTGTGACCAGTGTAACTGTGAGTGAAATGATGGAACGCGCCAAAAATTGCTGCCTAGACTGCATGGATTTTAATACATTTACAGCTTATATTTACACCAGATACTAAGCAATTCCCTATGTCCTGTGGGCTAAGTCGTGTACCTCATTCCTCTGCTAGAATTTTGATGTAATTTTGGAAAAAATGAAAAGAATCAGTCATATTTTATCATCCTATTGTTGTAATATTTTGCATCTGAAATCGACTATAGGACGACTGCAGTAAATCATTTGATGTAAAGTAAAAACTCTCACCTCACCTTGTGTTTGCAGCTGCCAGACGTAGGACCTCCTCTAAACCCGTCATCCTGACTGAAGCTCAGAAGCAGCTGATGGTCTACAAACTGCCTCAGGTCCTCAGGCTCCACCTCAAACGTTTCCGGTAAGACGGGTCGGTGCTGAAGGCTGCCCTCATCGCGCCAATACGGCTTGGCTGAGCGTCTGTCCTCTGGTTTTGTGATCCTCCTCAGGTGGTCTGGGCGGAACCATCGGGAGAAGATCGGCGTCCACGTCAGCTTCGACCAGCTCCTCAACATGGAGCCCTACTGCTGCAGAGATTCTTCACCCAAAAGCGTGACCTGCTCCTCTCCCGGCAGCCCTGGCTCCGCAGGCTCGCCACGTCCGAAGCACTTCCTCTACGAGCTCTCTGCTGTGGTGATGCATCATGGGAAGGGCTTTGGCTCCGGCCACTACACTGCCTACTGCTACAACACAGAAGGAGGTAATAATTAACACTTGTACATTTAAGCTAAACGTGTTAATACCTCACAGACAACCTCAGTTTAAATAACTATTTGTTTCGCAAATGTCATTGTGTTTTTATTTATTTTGTTAATAATTCTGTGTATTGAGTACAGCCAGGTATCTCACTGGGATGTGACTGTTGGGGGTTAGTGACTCAAAATTAAAAAAAAAAAAACAAAAAACAAAAATGTGAGTAAATAGGCAAAATTTCACTTGCAGTCTCACTGAATTGTCAGTGTTTGCAACCAGCGAGCCATGCGGCCACATTAGGCCCTTAAATAAAACAGTTCTACAAAATGGGCACACTGACCAGTTCGTCCTTTAGGGGGCCTTCGGCCGTTGATAAAACATCAATGGATCTGCCCAAGTCTCGCACAGGCGGGAGTGTTCAGAGATGAAGAGAGCAGGGAAGAACCCAAAAAGGCGTAGAAAAAAAAAGTCAGCTGCTTTTACGTGTTGCTCTGCGCTTTATTTGTGTCACGGATGTCTCTTGGACAACATTTCTCGCAACAGCTGCAATTTGTCTTCCGTATGCTCCAAAATGCAGCTGGCTTTGCCTCCCCTCTCACCACCTCGATCCATTCAGAAATCACACCGAGACGGCCAGAAGGTGTCCAAGTCCCGGCCTGAGGTGTCTTGTGAAAGAACCTATTTTAAGCAGCCAGTATTTGAGAATAATGATCCATTCTGTTGCCCACTGGACCTTGATTTAATCTACATCAGTAGACTTTTGAAATGAAGATAGGTAGATTTGGACCAGTTTTGTTTTTAATAATTATCTACCATCAGCGTGGGTTTTACACCTGGACATCTGGGGCTGCAGCCTCAGATGTTTTCTGTCAGAGGACAGTTCCTGACTTTACGGAGCCTTTATTGAGAAGGGTTCAGGATGCCTGCGACAACTCTTCAACTATGTTCAACTACACAAATGTTCTGAACATGTTCAAAACTCAAGCAACAAGGTTGTGAGCCACTGCGACTTATGAGGCAAACGAGAAGCCCTGAAAACATTTTGAGAAATGCTGTTTGCCGACTAATCACAGTCCAGTCAGATACAGTACTACCAAACTGATCTGATAGCTTCTCTGTGTCATAGAAACTCAGCTATATGTTTTTTAGGTCTAAAGCACCACAGGTGATGCAAAGGCCTCTTGAAATCATAGTGATTATCGTTCCTTTTTCCTTCCTCTCCTCCAGGCTTCTGGGTTCACTGTAATGACTCAAAGCTGAACGTGTGTTCAGTGGACGAGGTCTGCCGAGCTCAGGCCTACATCCTCTTCTACACACAGCGAGTATCTCAGGACAAAGACCGGCCACTATAGGACCGCGACCCCGTGAACCCTGCCTCCTTCACCTCTGCTGCATCCTGACCACTCAACGAGACGATATCAGCACAGCCTGACCCGTCGCTCTTTTTTTTTTACCTGGGATGATGAGACTTTTTAGTCTATTTTTCTAAATTAAAAAAAAAAAGAGAGAGAGAGAATTAATTTCTTTGTAAAACCTGGTTTTGCTTTGTGAACTTCTTGTACATTGTGTTTATATATGTAGGTATTTTAAAAAGGAAAATGCTGATGCGATTTATGTACATATGTATTTTATAAAGAAGAGAGTATCAGCCAAGATTTGTCTCAGTAGCAGCCGGCGTCCAGGCCAGGCGTTCAGCCGTCTGCCCACCTGTGTCTGCTGGTTAGTTGATTGTAAATGCTGTTCGTTTGTTCAAATCAGCTGAAATGTTTCTCAGTCACTTTAGACAGTTCACACAGAACTGGATGTAGGTTTTCAACATGTCATTCAATCAGTAGAAACGTCGTCCACGTGCTCCAAAACGGCTAAAAGTTGCGACAGGTTCTAACAACGCGGCCACACTTAGGTCCTTTTCCTGCCAGAAAATGCACTAATTTCTACGGTTGTTAGCATTCATTTAAATGACTGTGTTGGATGGTTTGTTTGTTTTTTTTTTTTTACATTTTTACACAAGAGGGACAGGAAGTTTGGTTTCATCTCTAAAGTAGTCCTGTGTCTGAAGTAGACCTCCTGCCAAAGCCTTTAAAAAAAAAACTAAGCATTTCCAAAACGGTTCAACATTTTTTCGGTTGTTTGTTTCCTGTCCTCCTGTGCTAAGGGGGAGGGGAGAAAAAAAAAGTTTCCAAAGGGACAAGTTTTAGCTTTTTGCTGCCATCTTTCTCCTCCAGAATGTAATGTCCCCACCTAGACTGTACTAGAAAAAGTGGCCTTTTATTGACAAAGCAGGTCTATTTTTGTACTTCGCGGAGGAGGAATCTGCGTCGCTGCAGTCCAAACAGACCAGCATTTTGATTATGAATGTATTTTTATACAATCCTTAGAGGTTTTACAAACACGACCATCAGCTGTTCAAACTTTTAAACGAAAACACTTGTTCTGTTTGTTCAACGCCACCAGCAGTTTTTAGACTTTACTGTTTAATTATGTTCCTTTTCATTTGTGCATCGGAAGAGAATCAAAGCACTCTTTATCTCGGTTTTATTTAGGGTTGGGTTATTTTTGGCATTTTGGTTCTTTCTCCACGGTTTTGTGCGTCTGTGTGTAAATTTTATGGAAGTTATACTATGCAAATTGTTACCTCAAAATTTTTTTTAGAAAAAATTACCTCAATAAATGAGATTATTTTTTCATTTTTCTATAAAGATGTCTGGTTTTCTGTCTTTTTTTGTTGTTTGTTTTGACAAGAGTCTATATTATTTGTATTTAAAGTCATGTGAAGAACACAGGGTGGCCTATAAGAGTGGAGGCAGGACGCAGGTAGACTACATTCTGTGTAGAAGAAATAACCTGAGGAAGATTGTGGACTGTAAGGTCGTGGCAGAAGAGAGCGTGGCCAGACAGCATCAGATGGTGGTGTGTAGGATGAGTGTTGTGAAGAGGAAAGGCAGAGAAAAGGACCAAAGTTGAGGATATGAGGAGTTCAGAAAGGAGCTGTTAAAGGCTCTGGGTGGTAAGAAAAAGCTTCCAGATGACCGGGCTACTACAGCCACAGTGATTAGAGAGACCTGTAGGGAGGTACTTGGTGTGTCATCTGGACAGAGAACAGATAAGGAAACCTTGTGGTGGAATAGTGAAGTGCAGGAAGTTATCCAGAGGAAGAGGTTAGCCAGGAAGAAATGGGACAGTGAAAGGACTGAAGAGACAAGACAGA
>NC_051447.1:7266335-7281880 GCF_001649575.2 Kryptolebias marmoratus | reverse complement strand
AGACAGAAGGACCAGGCTGGAAAGGATGTGCAGCAGGTTAGGCTTGTTAAAGACAGAAATGGTAATGTTCTAACAAGAGAGGAGAGTGTGATGGGAAGATGGAAGGAGTACCTTGAGGAGCTAATTAATGAAGAGAAAGAAAGGGAAAGGAGAAGAGGTGATAGAAACTGTGGACCAGGAAGTGGAAAAGGTCAGTGAGGATGAAGCTCTGACAGCTTTGAAGAGGATGAAGAAGGGGAGGGCAGCTGGACCTGATGACATAGTGGAGGTATGGAAATGTCTAGGAGAGATGGAAGTGAGATTTGATTCAGTTATTCAGTGGCATTTCTGAGAGTGAGAAAATGCCGGAGGAATAAAGAAGTGGTGATGACAGAGTTGTAGCAACTACAGGGGAATTAAGTTGATGAGCCACATGATGAAGATCTGGGGGAGAGTTGTGGAAGTTAGACTCAGACAAGAGGTGACTATTTGTGAGCAGCAGGACGGTTTTATGCCAAGAAACAGCACCACAGATGTTGTCTTTGCTTTGAGGATGCTGATGGAAAAGTACAGAGAGGGTTCCTGCTGTTATGACTTCATGTTTGTATATTTAAAAGTTTAAACAGACCTCCTTCTTCACAGTTCTGTAAAAACATTAAAAACCTACAGAATTGAAGCAGATTTGAAAAAGCTGCTTCATGTAGTTTTGTTAAAGCTTCATTTTGTAAAACCTTTTTTTTTTACATAAAAAAATAAAATGTACTAAAATAAAAGCATGAGGGGTAAAGATTTGTATTGCAGTCTTTGAAGTTGAATTTACTGCAAGTTTTTTTTTAAAGACCCTAAATTTTGGTTCATTGAGGAATAAATTTGTGCTCCTATTTTCTAAACATCTTTAGTGGTCTTTACTAATAATTCTCTAAAGGATTTTTTAACAAGTTTTGCAAATATTTGCCCAAAATCACCATATTTGTACTAAAAGTGTATCTTTTTTGATTCTATATTCATTAAATAAACATAAATAGTGATAAATGATGATAAAAAAATTTAGGCCAGAATTTATAAATTAGTCCAAAACAAATCCACCTGTTTGTCATTTGCTGTCACCCTGTGTTCAAAATTGGAATAACAGAGTTAATTAATTTAATCTGAAGCATCCTAAACAATTAAAAACCTTTTTATTATAAAAAGACTTTAAAGAGAAAATCCAAAAACAACTTTAGGCTGCTCAGTTTGATGCTGCAGCGCCACAGAATTAGCCACAAGTGCGCATGCGCAGAAACTAACTTTTAAGCATCAAGAAATGTCTAGATTTGGGCTTTAAACATCGCGAAAAACGTAATATCCGTCTGTGTTTCTCCTAAACGCCTTAAAATGTAAAACAAACGCAGTCTTGACAGCAAAATGTTGTCACTTACCGTGAGTTCACAGCTTGCTAACAACGGACGCACTTTCTCCTCGTGCTTTTAACTTATAACCAATTTGATAACACCAAAAAGTGCCCAAAATGTCTGCTAAATTCATCCGTCTTTTGTCAAAAACATAAAACTGGAACCGTTTCCATATTTGTGTCCATGTTTGTGAGGTCCACCCCCTGGCCACAGCGATTGGCTGGACCGAGACTGAAGGGGAGGAGTTGATTGGACAGCTGTCACGTCAATCAAGTGGCAGCTTGTAGGACCTTTTGAGGGTAATCTCTGTTAAGTTTCCGGTGTGCATGTTAATGCTCTTGAACGGAAATTAACTTGATGCAGTTTTCTTAGAAGTTTTGGGGGGTTGACTGATTCTTAGAAGTGCTCAAATTCTGTTTCTTGAAAGGTGAAAAAAAAATTGAAAAAACTAACTTTTCAAGTCTGCTGTCAACTCTTCAACAGTTCAAAGGCAGCTTAAAAATGTGAAAAAAGCGCTTCCTTGTAACCAAACTCTGAATGTACCTCTCTAAAATACCAGTTATTAATCCATACTACTCCAATTAAGACACAAAAGCTTTATTGTCTGATAAAAGGTGCTAAATCCAGTAAAATATAAAAGCCACTGAATGTTGTGATTGTTTTCAACAGCAGACATCAGAGAAGAAACAATCTAAAATGAGCAAAAATTATTTTAATCATCTTACAAAAACATTTCCAGGGAGCGTTCCAAACGAAGCATTTCAACAGGGAACAAACAATGGCAGCGGCCATGTTAGAGATCTTACGCGGGTGTCAAAGAAACAAAGTGTGGAGGATCAGAGTTCACTCCTGTGGAGCCAGAAGACGCACAGCTGCAGGTTTGTGGGTCTGTATGAAGAGATGGGTTTGAGACAACACCTCGAGGTTTAAATGTTCAGGTTTACGGCCATGCGCCGACACGGCCACTTCTTCAAGCCGTCAAATAAAACCAAAAAGCTGCAGGCTCAGGGTGGAGTCGCAGAAACTGAAAACGAAAGGGAGGAAATGAAAGATTTCCCATGCTCACGTTCTGTTTAAATACTGAGGTCGCACTGAATTCAGCGACAGCTTTAATACATTAACCGCTTATCGTTTTTGTTTTCTAAATTAGATCCAAAAGACTTTATATTCAGCTGATAGAAAACTAAAGGCCGCGCCTCCTTGAAAACTGAACGCTGCGTCGTAGGTGTACTACAATAATCTTTGCTGCTGTTCTGGGTCGCCCTCCCTCATTTTTTTAGAAGCTCTTTTTCTGCCGTTTCTAACGGGGTTCTGGAGATGCGTGTGCTGAGAGTCGAAGCGTCAGGTAGGGGCTTGTCAGTAGTCGTCGCCTCGGCTCACCACCTCCTTGCAGGTGGGCCTGAGCAGGATGGTGTGCTCGAACTGAGCGGTGTAGCAGCCTTTGGTGTCACAGAGAGGGGGGTAGGGGTCCACGATGCCCAGGTCGCACAGGTTCTTCAGGGCCATCAGGTACTTGCTCTCGCCGAGGCGGTCCAGCCAGCGGCGGCAGAACGCCAGCGTGCCAAAGTTCTCGTTGATCACGTTCAGCAGATGTTTCGCTCGGGGCAGCCTGGAGGGCAGGGCAGGAAGAAAACAAGCTTTTAAGTGAACTTCTACACAAACTTTTAAACTTTTACTTCTTACACAGCACAGATTTTTTCATCAGCAGTCCAAATCTATTTCTAGTGAGTATCTTCATACTGTGTGCAGGATGAGGACAGTCTCACCTGATGGGGACGTGGCCGACGTCGAAGTTTTTCATGTAGTGAGAGCACTCCATGTCGTCATGGACCACACCTTTACCTGTGCTGCCGAACGTCTCTATGGCATAAACCTCCCCCTCCTGTAAAGACCAAACCAGCATCAGCAGAGACGTCTCGAGCAACAGAACGTCACACTTCAACCCGACTGAAACGAGCTGAAAGAAAACGCAAACGTCACCTCCATTCTTGTTGCTTCCCCTCCTTTTACGATGGGCACCGTCTTCCCGGCGTGTATCCGGTACTGACCGATCGAGTGACCGTTCAGGTTTCGGATTGGCTTCACTGGAACAAAAAGAACAAATGAAGTTTTACCGTTTGTGTTGACTTGTAGTGACGAAACAGAAATGAAGAAAATTGATTCCAGAGGGTCAGCATAGATAAGCTTTGATAAGAGCAAAAACAACACTATATATGCAGTGTAACGTTTACACCATGTCAGAGTATTTCTTCTAGCATGAATAAATGTGCGAGAGATCTTCTGCAAAAACCTTTTTAACCTGCTTCCACAGATACGCCTGTAAGATTGGCGAGTGTGTTAATTATTACAGCAGCAAAAACATTTAAACATTCACACCAAACAAGTGTTTTAATGTAATTTACCAGCTTCTGCAGACCTGTATTTACTCAACAACACAGCAGACACATTTATACGCAGTGCCGACATCATCGCAATGAAAGTAATCGATATTAATCTTTTATTCTCGACACGCTGCAAACAAAACAGCAATTTCCCCCCGAGTGTCGTCCACAGCCCTGTGATTTATGGTAGTGTCAATTCTTCTCATCTTACAAACACAAACCTAGTTGCTGTCAGGCCTTGGTTGGTTTACTACCACTCATAAATAAAATCTGATACGTACCTTGGTATGTTTTCCCGTCAAGCTCAACCTCGTAGGACTCCATCACCTCCTGGATTGCCTCCCCAACATCACACAGGCGCACGTCGATGCCAGCGTTCTGCAACAGACCAGCAGGAAAGCGTCAGCTCGGGTTCAACACGAGGAGGTGCGCTAATTTGGGCGAGGGCTCAAGTTCCTACTTTGATTCCAGTATTGGTGGCGTCTCTCACAGCCTCCAGCAGCTTGTCGTACTTTGGGTTAAATGTGACAGTGAAGGCACAGTCAATGATTCGCCCTGCGAATGGAGGGGAAAGGGAGCCGGTTTAAGATGCTGAGCAGGACAGATGGAAAGTTAGCAGGACGTGGACTCGCTCCGAGCGGAGATATGCAGAATCTGCTTCACGCTGAGAGCCGAACATTTAATTACACTTTACTGACAGCAAACGTTCATCACAGATGCCCAGCGGGCCCTAAATACTCCGCTCTCCAGCATCAGCAGAAAAATGTAGCTGAGGCAGCGCGAAGTTCCCGTTTTTACCGTTGATGTGTGTGCCGAAGTCGATCTTGCAGACGTCGTCGTACTGCAAGACGGTGGTGTCTCCGGCGTTGGGAGTGTAGTGGGCAGCACAATGGTTTAGGGAGCAGCCGGTGGGGAAGGCCAGGCCGGCGTTCAGCCCGTTCTCCTTGATCAGCTTACGAGAGCAATCCTCCAAACGCTCGCTGAGCCGAGGAAAACAAACACAAGACAAAATGAGAGGAACAAACTGGGAATTAAACACTTCTCAGCAGAAACGTTTACACACTAAATGACTCCACCAAAAAGGGAAAGCTGAGGTCTTTATAGTGGTTCTATCTGGGATTAATTTATTTTCTAAATCTAGATGTTATATATTATTTAGTTAGCAGAGACTGATGCTGTAAAAGAAGCAAAGTTAAGTGAGTTTTAACTCGGCCAGGCTGTGTATAATTGGATCGCCTCAGTTTACGGTCATTGGACAGAAATCGATTATTAATTTTGCAATTTGCTCCTTTTCAGCTCATTATGATCAACCAATTATTTCACAGACCAAAACAAGTCAAAGTTTAGCTTGTGTTAAAATCTGTGACATACTGAGCAGTAAATCAGACAAATTTGCAAGATGCACTGCAAGTATTGCCATGTTTTACTAAAAGAAACGTTCGCCATCTATTATGACTAAGGAGTCATCTGATAACAACTGGCTACTGAATTACACGGGACTCTTTTGTTACTTCCTGGTCTATGACCGGGGAGGAACACGGGAGGAACCACAGAACCCTTTGGCCAGTAAACGTCTTGTATGTATAGGTGCAAGATACAACCTGAACACTTTATTCCCAAATAAAGATTATTTCTGAAAGTACTGCAGCTTGTTTAAAACAACTGGAAAATACATTTCCATCAAACGCGACAAATAACAGATGAACCGGGAGGTAAAAATAAAAAGCATCCTCACCAGATTTCGATCATGGTCAGGCCCGGTTTGAGGAAGCTGCGAACGTGCTTGCGGACTTGTCTGTGAGCCTCGGCCGCCTGCCTGAAGTCGCTCCACACCTCCTCGTTGGCTTTATCCAGCACCCGCTTCTCGTCGTTGGTCAGACGCCACGCCGCGCTCCGGCTTGGGAGGAAAACGAAAAAGTGTTATTAAAGAAGAAGATGATGGACGACAGCGCTGCGGTCAGTGGCTGAAATAAGCCCGTTCACGCTGCAGGCCGTAACACAACATCGACAAAACTCCTGAGTCCTCATCAAGTTCATCTTCGGACCCATGATTAACGAGTTCATCAGAACCTGGGTTTCTCTTTTAACACAGTTTAGACATTTAAAGTCAATCCCTGCATTTGCAATTCAAATTCAGGTCTAAATGCAAATAAATCCATCACTAAAGCGCTGAACACATGGACCAACCTCTTCCTGAAAACACTGTATGATTTGGACTAAATCGCTGCCTTTGATTCCTCCGTTGTGTCTCTAATTTGGCTTTAAATCACTGTTTAACAGCAGTAATGAGCTGATTTTAAGGAGCTACAATAAAAGAGCTGAGTGGACGTGATGAAAACATTTTCCTGCCGAACTCTGAGGCAACAGGAAAAGTCACAGAATAAGTATCTGGTTCGGCTCCAAGCTGCAAATCAGACGCCGTTTCTTTTTTAGCTTTTTGATCCGATATTTAAAGCAACGACAGAGCAAAAGAAAAGTAAACTAAGTCACAAAGCTAACAGTGCAAAGTGAAATAAAAACACTAACAGAAATTAGATTTATTTGCTCCACTTACCCATCCTGAGACACGGGGTATTCACACTCCTGTCCGATGGGAAACACTCCACTTGGGTACAACTCACAGATGGGAACAGACGGGGGATCAGTTTGAGTTTTGGCTGAAAGATCATCAACAAAAAAAATGAAAAACCTTAGCGAGATGCTGATTAGGAAAGAGTCAAAACAAAAAAAAAAGAATAAGCAGCTTTTATTTTATGACTTTTAAAGCTCTGACAAACCAAAACATTGTCATCTTACATCCTTTCTTCTTCTTTTTCTTCTTCTTCTTCTTTCCGGCAGCATTTTCGCCCTCATCTCCGTCTATGTGAGGGAAGACGTTGCTGTTACACCCGCTGAGGGGAAACGTGCGAACACACGGCGTCACGGGGAAACTGTTGGGATATTTACCTTCCTCGCCATCCTCCTCCTTCTCTTTGTCTTCGATCACCTGCTTCTCCAGCTGCTTGGTTACGTCCGCCACTCCATCTGCCTCTGTCTCAACAGCTGCGGCAGGAAGCAGATCGGTGACAGTGAGCATACGTAAACAGTTCAATAACTAACGAGCAGGCAGCAGATCAATATTAGAGCTTAGCTGAGTAAGTAAAATATAGGTACGTCACCCCCCCCCCAAAAAACACTAAATTAACATCATCTAGTAGCCATACCAACACGCAAACAAGAAAAGGGTTCTAATATTTTCTGCAGAGTTTAATTATTTAAGTATATCGTAGAAATTCATATTTATTTCCAGCATGGTTACAGAAGAGACTCTTTTCTAGCAATAAAAGTGGAGTTTTCTTAAAAATGAAGGACCTTTGTTGCGTCAAACAGTCAGTAAAGATGTAACAAGAGCTAAAAGTGCCTAGAAAAGTCACCAGATCCAAAAGGTTAAAGGTGAGCTAATCTTTGCACTGGACTCATTTCACGTAAAGCAACAAGAAGAACTGGACGGCAAACACACAGCAGTCAACTGCGATATAATTATCATTACAAAACCTGTCCCGTACTTTAAAAACTGAACAGGAAAACCAATTTTGGTTCAGTTCCAGCCTCAAACTGCCTGGATCGCACTCAAACATGTAGAACATGTAATCAATTTCCCAAACAAAGACAAAGTAAAAGCCTGACACACTAAAACATATTAAAGGTGCCCTTTAATTACTACTTGTCTAAAGATGTATCTCAGCTAAACACCAATTATGGATGTAAAGAGATACTTCTGAAAACGAGCTTTAACATGTTTGATGGGGATACCACAAGAAAGCAAAAGTGGCCAAATAAGGCTTATAAATAGATTGGAAACAGCTAAATAAATAAAATAAAATAGATAAACAACACACTTATGAACCTGGGAGCTGTAGTTTCGTTTGAAAATGAAAGTGACCAAGTGTTATGAAGTTTAAAATAGCAGATTATATTTATAAGTCTGTGTTTTGATTTTGCATTTATTACATAAATACTTCAGGGACAAGGGGAATTACGAAACAGGAAAACTTGGCTGAGGCGCAGCAAATAAACAGTTAGGCCAAAAGGTGCGGCTACATCACGGGAAAAAGTCTCGTTCATTCCCAAATATCGGGACTAAAAAGATCCTAATACACGCGTGTAAAAATGTCACTGGTTCTGCTCAGGACCCGGTGTGTTTTCTAAGGCCCGACGGGTGCCAAAGCGACCCTAAAGTACTCGGTTCAAACCCGCATGGAGGAGCAGCGCAAAGCTACGTCTGCTCAACGAGCTAACTTCCGGCGAGACTTTCAAAATAAAATACATAACTGGGGCCAAAGCCAACTTATTTAAGACAACGCAACCTTCATATCGACTTCACTTTACAAAACTTAACCCAGCTTGTCCAACATTTTAACTATTAAGCCTTTTAGTCTTGTTAAACTAACACTGTATTATTATATTGAGCATAAATGAAGAAATAATAGGTGGCGCTACATTTTAGCATTGCCTCTCATCTTAAAAATTCGTCCTAAATTCATAATACTTCACGTTGGGCTTTATATGTTTTAGTCCGAACTACTGTAAAAAGGGGGAGGTGAAAAATTATCAGTCGACGCCGTTACTTTGAAGGCCACATTCACATATTTCCGATTTTGATTAAGCTAACTTCAGTTACTTTGACGCAGCTCTAATGAGCAACATTAGCTGTGTTAGCCTGTTAGCACGAATTCGGCCCGAACGAGCTCACCTGTCGTCGCAGACTTGCCCTTCTTTTTCTTCTTCTTCTTCTTTTTCGCCGCCTCTTCGACCTGGTCGGCCTCTTCCCTGATTTCGGCCTCCCCGTTCAGCTCACGGTCCTGGACCGGTTTCAGGTTCTGTTCTGCTACAACGTCCGTCATGACCGCAGGCGCTGCTGGAAAAGGAAGCGAGAGGGACTGCGGGACTGCTGTTTGTGGCGCTGCCTTCACGGACACTCCGTATTTTTAAAGACTAGTTGTTGTTTTCCCATTTACATTAATTTACAAACATTTGTGCGCGAGTTGTATTTCTCGACTGTGTTCTTAACTTGAACAGCATCTTTAGCACAACAATATCTCATGCAGCTGTAAAGTATTTTATACCTCACAGTTATTTACTTACATTCATTTTCGTATCAAGAACATAGGGAGTTAAAAATCCGAGCAACAGAACGCCTCACTAGGTAAAACGTGCCGAATCAGCAGAATAGTGTAAATAAGATTTAAAAATGTTGCTTTATAAACTTTAATTATGAACAAATTGATAAAAGTCGTTCAAAATTAATGTTTAATTTTTTTTTTTATTTAGCACCCAGGAAGCAAATTGTAAAAAAAATGAGAGGGACTGTTGTCCTGGACTTTTGTTTTGTATATTAAAACCTAACTCTTTAGACAGAAATATATATACATATATATAACAAAAATACTTTAAACAAAACTAAATGTTTCATGACTGAAATAAATTGTTTTTGCCATAACTATCAACAGCAATGACATAAAACGCCACTAGGTGGCAAAGCCATCACAGATAACAACCACCTACAATAAAAACAGAGATCTGTTTTATTTGGTTTGTGACGAGTTAAAACTATCTGGGTCAACTAGTTTGATGTTTATATGTTTAAAGTTTAACTAAAAGCTCCGTCATGTTCTTCAACGTGACAAATATAATAGACAAAAGCATTTAAATGAAATCAACCTGCTAAGCAGACGTTGCTAAAGGCAAAAAAGTGAAACTATTGATCTCTTGGACAGATATATTACTGTATATTAGGTTTTATAACAGATTGTCTAAGTGTTTTACAGTTGAAGCTAAAAAGGAGTGAAATGTATTATTTATACAGTTTGTTAGTTCAGTCAGGTGTTTGAGCTACAAGATAAATTTAATCGCTTTTATAGGAATTATTGGTAGAAGAAATTTAGTGGATTTCCTCTCAAGTATATATATATATATATATATATATATATATATATATATATATATATATAAAAAGTTCAACTTCAAGCTTTTGGTTGTGTCTTATGTTGTTTCAGGAGGGGCTTAAAGGGGCGCAGCAGCTGCTGGGGATCAAACAAAAGCAAAATCCAACTAAACGGATCAAATAACCAACCAGACCTGTTCCTTAGCCCCATTCTGCGAGACACAAAGACAGACGTCGGTACACACTTCCAGGGTGGTTCTTTATTTCCAAGAGTGAAATGCAGACGGGGTCAGGACAAGGCAAACATGGTGACGAGGTGAAGCTGGAGAACGGGGCGAACGCAGCGGCTGCTTTCTTTTCAAGTTGAACACAGCCTTCAAATATCTTTAATTATTATTATTATATCATTCACGCCAAACTATTCAAACCCTGACGTTTCTGCTCAGTGTGCCCCTGTAAACACCGACACAGATAAAATAGAATGTGTCACTTCTTCTTTTTTTTTTAGATACAATAGTGTAATCCAAACATGTCCCTAGGATTGTGAATGCAGGTTCTGCTTTGTGTTACGGAGATGGAAGCAGAAAAAAAAGGGGGTCGGATAAAAATAGAGCGATGATTGTAAAAAAAAAAAACAGCACTTGACTCCTGTTCCTGCAGCGCTCCCAGCTTCACGTGTATCTGTAAGAAATCAGCTGAACTCTGCTCCACGGACTTTATCCGGACACAGACCGTTTTGGTGATTTCACTGCAGAACGTTTTGTGTTTATTCAGCCACAAATACTGTAAAAACTACACACAGTTCTTGTACTGGACGTTTTACTGCACAGTAATCTTCACAACAGTTTGTACTGTAAACAATTTTTCCTCTGATAACTTCTTGATTGCTTATCATTTTTAGGTTGTTTTACGTTAATGGGCTTGTAGGATGCAAAGGAGTTTCTGGCGTTATAGCTCTTATTTTGTAAAATTATGATTTAAAACTACTATACTCTTGCAGTAGTAAAAAACACAGGATTTCAATTTAATTTTCAGTAGATCTAAGAACATCTTTGTAGTAGATAAACACAAACAGTCCAGCAGTGAAATAATCTTTTTAAATTCCTCTCATTTCAGTAACTCCGACCGTAGTGTTTTCTTCACATTTAATAATCTAAAAAAGATGTCGTGAAGATGAAAAATTGCATGTTTCTTTCACATTTACAGACAAACTGATTATTTTAAATCATCTGAAGAACATTCTGCTGCGAGCCTCAGCGCTGTGAGGTCGTATTTTGCGTTAGTGGTTCTGGTTCCTGAGTTTAAACTGTAAGAATTGTGGGTGACGAATAGAAACAGAATCAGAATCACGGACGGACAGGTTTGTTTGGAACGCCTCCACATCAGAAGCGGATCGGATGGAACACAGATCCATCGGGACGAGAAACATAAATAATGCCTCTGCGCGATTGAAGCGGTTGGGTGTGTTGGCTAGTCCTTCTCCGAGGTTCTTCTGTCGCTCTCCTCCTCCTCCTCCTCCTCCTCCTCTTCCTCCTCGTCGTCGCCGAATGTCTGCTCCTCCATGTTGATGAGGGAGTGTGAGCGTGCGGCCACCTGAGCGGCGAGGGCGGAGCTGAAGCTGAGAGTCTCCGAGCCGTGGAGCTCCGTCAGCCTGTCCATCACAGAGACGGCGGGGACTTTAGGTTTCAGGAAGCAGTCCAGGCCGTTCCGACCCTCCCCCTCGTCTTCCTCGTCCGTGACGCCGTCGTACTGATGCAGCTCCGACGCTCCTCCTCCTCCTCGGCTGCACACCGACGAGGGTCCTCCCAGCTGCCTTTCCTCCGAGCCACAGCTGAACTCTGTCTCAGGGTCTGCAGAGGGGTCAGGCCTCGCACTGTCGTCTTTTCCTTCCCCTTCCTCCCCTCTGCGTCCTGCAGAGCGCTCCGATAGGAAGTTTCCTTCCTTATCGCCAGTTTCTGCAGAACCCACAGGACTCGGAGAGCCTGATGGGTCTGCGGCAGGATCACGACTCTGAGCGAGAACTGAAGGCGACACAGCAGCTGTAGGAGAGGCAGAAAAGCAGCACTTACATTTCTGATCCTGTTTCTTTCTGAATGTCATATAAACAAGTCAATATGGTCCCTTTGCCTTCCTTTAAGCTAATAGACGTTTGTAGGAAAGCCTTAAAAAGGATCTGAGCTGAGTCTTAATACTACAATACTGGCTTCAAACATGATGTGCACAAAGGGCTGGAAAAGGTCTTTATCATCAACCCATCATCCCAGCAATGACAAACTAGCAGTTTTTTTTAGTCCAATAAAATTTAAATCAATGAGAATGAACAAACGAGATGTTAATTTTCTTTGTGCAAAAATGCTGCGCTGAAGAAGCTGAAACTGATGTGGTAAAACTACAAAGAACACAAGCTAAAAATATCAAAACCTAGCTACACACGTAAGGTAGTGAAAGACTAGCTAAAAGTAGCAAAAAGCTGCAAGGTGCTAACCATTAGCTAAAAGCAAAAGACTAGCTGGAAGTAGCAAAGGCTAGCTAAAAGTACTAAAGAATAGTTGAAAGTTAAAAGTAGCAAAAGGCTAGCTAAGACCTAAAAGTAGTTTAAGAATACAAAAATAGAGCACGTATGCTGAACAGATTTAAAAAAGAATGTTTTTGAAGGAAATGAGATCTCTGTATTTCTATGGAGAAACAATGGCTGAAATAGCAAAGAAAAACTTAATAATAACAATAATCAAAACATTAATAGTTAAAAACTAAGATGAAAGATAGCCTTGTTTGTTTTGTTTTTGAACATTATTAATTCAGTATAAGTGAAGCAAAAACCCAACAACACTGGTAATAATTTCGCATGAACTGGTCAACCATTACAGCCACATTTTTCTGAACTGTCATCCTGAGTCTGAGCAGAAACTCCGAGCCCGACCCATCAGTTTAAATCTGCCTCATTCCAAGAATAACTCCAGTGCAGACCTTGGTCGCTGAACAGCAGCTGCTTCCTCTTCATCCTCTCCCCCTCGGACGCACGGAAACCCAGAACGGCTTTCAGCTCCGACAGGACGCGGCGGGACTCCTCCCTCTCCCTCCGCTGTCGTTCCCGCTCCTCTGGAGACAGCATGTCGGACCACGACTCCCTGCCCTCCCCGTCAGAGTCCGAGTCGGACACGTAGGCCTCCAGCTCCTGGTTGGATCAAACAGTGTGCATCAAACAGTGGGATCAAAATCTGCTCATCTTGGGGAAAAAAACAAAAAAACATTTTGAGGCAAACGTGAAAAAGATAGACATCCGAACTTACCATCTCCTCTGGCACCGGGTCTCTGTCCAGGATCAGGGGGTAGGATGGAGGAGGAGCTTCGGGAACAGATGGGCCACACCGCTCCACGCCGTCATCATCACCTGCAGAGACGGAGCAAAACGAGCTAACAAACACATGCTCGGCGCTAAGTCTGTTGACTGCGCGCTCAGTGACGCGCGTTTGATTTGGCCCTGCTCACCTGGACAGCCGCCGGCCCGTCTCAGCATGCGCGCCACCTGGTTGACGGTGTCCTCCCAGCAGCCCGTGCTGGCCTGCATGTGTGGATGGAGCTGCTGCAGCCGCTCGTTCAGGTCCCGGTACCCTTCCAGCGTCAGCTCCGTCAGCTGCTTGGACACCATCAGCTTCTCCAGGTCATCCTCCAAGATGATCATCCTGCTCGTGTCAAAGGGAGAAGAAGAGCACAGATCTCGGTTACGCGGTTGGCACCCCTGCTTCTTCGGTGATCCAGCAGCTCCTCTTGTCCAACAGAGGGCATGGCGTGGGTTGAATCGGGACTTTCTGTGTGTGCGTGCGTCTCACTCGCTGAGCAGGGCCTTGAGGTGCAGCTGCAGGCTTCGGATGGACGTGTGAAGGGAGTTGAGCTCCCGGCATTTCTGCCTCGCTCGCCCGGCCTGGTCGGAGCTCGCCGTCCTCGGCTGCGTCTCGAAGTGTCGGTGGAAGTCGTAGCTGCGCTGCACCTCGTTCAGACAGGCAGACAGAGCGCGATGGAGGGGCTCGGTGATGGTGGCGATGGACCGGTGCAGCGGAGGAGGACGAGGAGGTGGAGGACGAGGAGGAGGGGAGGTCTCGCCTTTGACTCTGCCTTCCTCCGACTCCGCAATCCGGCGCGGCGACAGGAGGAGAGCCAGCCGGCGGAAACATTCAGAGCTCTGTCCCAACCACAGCTGGAACAGCATCTGCAAGACAACAAATTGAACAAGTTTTAAAAAAATATCCCCCCCCTCGTCTTTCTGCTACAAATTTACTAAATTTCTGGTCAAGATCTGTACCAACAAAAAGGATTCCACGGTAGGCAAGAAAAACCTAGCTTTTTTTTTCTTTTTGCAAAAACGTAGTGTGAAAGCTGACTGACTTTGCTAAAAGCTTGCTAAACATTCTGCATTATTAAATCTAAACCAAGCAGAACAGAAGCTAAAATTAGCAGTAGCTAAGAGCTAAAGTTAGCAAAGCTAAATGCAGGAAAACAAATGCTCAAGATAAAATAAACATAACTAGCAAAAATGAGCATTAGTTTTCGCTACAGTTTCGCTTATTTTAGCTTAAAAGCTAAAACTAGCATAACTGTAGCTAAAAGTTGAAAGTACAGGATTGACAGCCGAAAGGAGCAAAACAGATACTGAAGCAAAACTGTAGCTAAAATTAGCCTTACAGTTATGTTAATTTCAGCTACTGTTTTGCTTATTTTAGCCTACAAGCTAAAACTAGCATAACTGTAGCTAAAAGCAGCAAAATGGTAACTAAAAGTCGCAGAATGATAGATATAGGTTTAAGAGGCGGAATGGTAGCTAACAGTACCAAAACTGCAGCTAAAAGCTAAAACTAACACAAAAAGACAAAAAAAAAACATGGAAGAAACGATAAAAACGAAAACAATGTGAATATTGATTTATTATTCACACAAGTATGGCTAACAAACAACACTCCAAAACTACATATTATACATTATTACCCCCAGATTTTGTTTTCTCTACACCAAGCGTTACCAATCCTGGTCCTCGAGAGCCACTATCCTGCAGGTTTTCCTTGTTTCCCTGCTCCAACACACCTGTTTCAGTGGTTAAATCACCTCTTCATGTTCTGCAGAAGCCTGTTAATCACCCATTGATTCCAATCAGGTGTGTTGGAGCAGAGAAACAAGTAAAATATGCAGGAGAGTGACACTCGAGGACCAGCGTTGCCCACCCCGGTGACAGTCACTGACTGTCCATCAACTCACCTGGAAACCTGTTTTTATTAATATTATTTATTTCTCTGTCTTTTTTAAATGACATCTTTTTAGTCAACATTTAAAGCCTTTAAGGATCTTAAAGAGTGCATGACATAAAATGATTTGACTCCTGTTTTTTATCTTTTAGTGAAATAAAATTAGAATTTAAAAGTAAAACAAAGTATTGGAATTTTTGAAAGGTATGTTAAAATATAGTTTACTTTGACAAAAACAAGAGTTTTGTTTCATTTTTTTTCCTCTTATTTCACAGTCAGATAATGAATACAAAGCCTCTGCAGGTACAGATTAGTTTTATAATACATATAAGTATATTTTACAGTTGCATGTATCTTAATAACGATTCTGGATCTTTGCTTGAGAAACATTTCTTTCGGCAGACCTTTCTGAGCTTTAATTAAAGACCTATGACCTAAAGGATAATAATATTTCCACGAGAAAAAAAAGCATGAAAGTTTTGTAAAAAAAAGTTACAAAAGCTTTTATTTATTTGATTGAACTTTTAATAACGAGAGTAAAACAAAAGGTTTTCAGTCTTTTCTGATCAGCTTAATTTATTTTGGAAAGAAAAAGAATCTAATTTAATACCACACACTCAACACTCTCAAAAAAAGG
>NC_051447.1:7219777-7266316 GCF_001649575.2 Kryptolebias marmoratus | reverse complement strand
ATATATATATATATATATATATATATATATATATATATATATATATATATAAAAAGTTGGTTTTATCTTTGTCAGAGGTAAATTATGTTGTTTCAGGAGGGGCTTAAAGGGGCGCAGCAGCTGCTGGGGATCAAACAAAAGCAAAATCCAACTAAACGGATCAAATAACCAACCAGACCTGTTCCTTAGCCCCATTCTGCGAGACACAAAGACAGACGTCGGTACACACTTCCAGGGTGGTTCTTTATTTCCAAGAGTGAAATGCAGACGGGGTCAGGACAAGGCAAACATGGTGACGAGGTGAAGCTGGAGAACGGGGCGAACGCAGCGGCTGCTTTCTTTTCAAGTTGAACACAGCCTTCAAATATCTTTAATTATTATTATTATATCATTCACGCCAAACTATTCAAACCCTGACGTTTCTGCTCAGTGTGCCCCTGTAAACACCGACACAGATAAAATAGAATGTGTCACTTCTTCTTTTTTTTTTAGATACAATAGTGTAATCCAAACATGTCCCTAGGATTGTGAATGCAGGTTCTGCTTTGTGTTACGGAGATGGAAGCAGAAAAAAAAGGGGGTCGGATAAAAATAGAGCGATGATTGTAAAAAAAAAAAACAGCACTTGACTCCTGTTCCTGCAGCGCTCCCAGCTTCACGTGTATCTGTAAGAAATCAGCTGAACTCTGCTCCACGGACTTTATCCGGACACAGACCGTTTTGGTGATTTCACTGCAGAACGTTTTGTGTTTATTCAGCCACAAATACTGTAAAAACTACACACAGTTCTTGTACTGGACGTTTTACTGCACAGTAATCTTCACAACAGTTTGTACTGTAAACAATTTTTCCTCTGATAACTTCTTGATTGCTTATCATTTTTAGGTTGTTTTACGTTAATGGGCTTGTAGGATGCAAAGGAGTTTCTGGCGTTATAGCTCTTATTTTGTAAAATTATGATTTAAAACTACTATACTCTTGCAGTAGTAAAAAACACAGGATTTCAATTTAATTTTCAGTAGATCTAAGAACATCTTTGTAGTAGATAAACACAAACAGTCCAGCAGTGAAATAATCTTTTTAAATTCCTCTCATTTCAGTAACTCCGACCGTAGTGTTTTCTTCACATTTAATAATCTAAAAAAGATGTCGTGAAGATGAAAAATTGCATGTTTCTTTCACATTTACAGACAAACTGATTATTTTAAATCATCTGAAGAACATTCTGCTGCGAGCCTCAGCGCTGTGAGGTCGTATTTTGCGTTAGTGGTTCTGGTTCCTGAGTTTAAACTGTAAGAATTGTGGGTGACGAATAGAAACAGAATCAGAATCACGGACGGACAGGTTTGTTTGGAACGCCTCCACATCAGAAGCGGATCGGATGGAACACAGATCCATCGGGACGAGAAACATAAATAATGCCTCTGCGCGATTGAAGCGGTTGGGTGTGTTGGCTAGTCCTTCTCCGAGGTTCTTCTGTCGCTCTCCTCCTCCTCCTCCTCCTCCTCCTCTTCCTCCTCGTCGTCGCCGAATGTCTGCTCCTCCATGTTGATGAGGGAGTGTGAGCGTGCGGCCACCTGAGCGGCGAGGGCGGAGCTGAAGCTGAGAGTCTCCGAGCCGTGGAGCTCCGTCAGCCTGTCCATCACAGAGACGGCGGGGACTTTAGGTTTCAGGAAGCAGTCCAGGCCGTTCCGACCCTCCCCCTCGTCTTCCTCGTCCGTGACGCCGTCGTACTGATGCAGCTCCGACGCTCCTCCTCCTCCTCGGCTGCACACCGACGAGGGTCCTCCCAGCTGCCTTTCCTCCGAGCCACAGCTGAACTCTGTCTCAGGGTCTGCAGAGGGGTCAGGCCTCGCACTGTCGTCTTTTCCTTCCCCTTCCTCCCCTCTGCGTCCTGCAGAGCGCTCCGATAGGAAGTTTCCTTCCTTATCGCCAGTTTCTGCAGAACCCACAGGACTCGGAGAGCCTGATGGGTCTGCGGCAGGATCACGACTCTGAGCGAGAACTGAAGGCGACACAGCAGCTGTAGGAGAGGCAGAAAAGCAGCACTTACATTTCTGATCCTGTTTCTTTCTGAATGTCATATAAACAAGTCAATATGGTCCCTTTGCCTTCCTTTAAGCTAATAGACGTTTGTAGGAAAGCCTTAAAAAGGATCTGAGCTGAGTCTTAATACTACAATACTGGCTTCAAACATGATGTGCACAAAGGGCTGGAAAAGGTCTTTATCATCAACCCATCATCCCAGCAATGACAAACTAGCAGTTTTTTTTAGTCCAATAAAATTTAAATCAATGAGAATGAACAAACGAGATGTTAATTTTCTTTGTGCAAAAATGCTGCGCTGAAGAAGCTGAAACTGATGTGGTAAAACTACAAAGAACACAAGCTAAAAATATCAAAACCTAGCTACACACGTAAGGTAGTGAAAGACTAGCTAAAAGTAGCAAAAAGCTGCAAGGTGCTAACCATTAGCTAAAAGCAAAAGACTAGCTGGAAGTAGCAAAGGCTAGCTAAAAGTACTAAAGAATAGTTGAAAGTTAAAAGTAGCAAAAGGCTAGCTAAGACCTAAAAGTAGTTTAAGAATACAAAAATAGAGCACGTATGCTGAACAGATTTAAAAAAGAATGTTTTTGAAGGAAATGAGATCTCTGTATTTCTATGGAGAAACAATGGCTGAAATAGCAAAGAAAAACTTAATAATAACAATAATCAAAACATTAATAGTTAAAAACTAAGATGAAAGATAGCCTTGTTTGTTTTGTTTTTGAACATTATTAATTCAGTATAAGTGAAGCAAAAACCCAACAACACTGGTAATAATTTCGCATGAACTGGTCAACCATTACAGCCACATTTTTCTGAACTGTCATCCTGAGTCTGAGCAGAAACTCCGAGCCCGACCCATCAGTTTAAATCTGCCTCATTCCAAGAATAACTCCAGTGCAGACCTTGGTCGCTGAACAGCAGCTGCTTCCTCTTCATCCTCTCCCCCTCGGACGCACGGAAACCCAGAACGGCTTTCAGCTCCGACAGGACGCGGCGGGACTCCTCCCTCTCCCTCCGCTGTCGTTCCCGCTCCTCTGGAGACAGCATGTCGGACCACGACTCCCTGCCCTCCCCGTCAGAGTCCGAGTCGGACACGTAGGCCTCCAGCTCCTGGTTGGATCAAACAGTGTGCATCAAACAGTGGGATCAAAATCTGCTCATCTTGGGGAAAAAAACAAAAAAACATTTTGAGGCAAACGTGAAAAAGATAGACATCCGAACTTACCATCTCCTCTGGCACCGGGTCTCTGTCCAGGATCAGGGGGTAGGATGGAGGAGGAGCTTCGGGAACAGATGGGCCACACCGCTCCACGCCGTCATCATCACCTGCAGAGACGGAGCAAAACGAGCTAACAAACACATGCTCGGCGCTAAGTCTGTTGACTGCGCGCTCAGTGACGCGCGTTTGATTTGGCCCTGCTCACCTGGACAGCCGCCGGCCCGTCTCAGCATGCGCGCCACCTGGTTGACGGTGTCCTCCCAGCAGCCCGTGCTGGCCTGCATGTGTGGATGGAGCTGCTGCAGCCGCTCGTTCAGGTCCCGGTACCCTTCCAGCGTCAGCTCCGTCAGCTGCTTGGACACCATCAGCTTCTCCAGGTCATCCTCCAAGATGATCATCCTGCTCGTGTCAAAGGGAGAAGAAGAGCACAGATCTCGGTTACGCGGTTGGCACCCCTGCTTCTTCGGTGATCCAGCAGCTCCTCTTGTCCAACAGAGGGCATGGCGTGGGTTGAATCGGGACTTTCTGTGTGTGCGTGCGTCTCACTCGCTGAGCAGGGCCTTGAGGTGCAGCTGCAGGCTTCGGATGGACGTGTGAAGGGAGTTGAGCTCCCGGCATTTCTGCCTCGCTCGCCCGGCCTGGTCGGAGCTCGCCGTCCTCGGCTGCGTCTCGAAGTGTCGGTGGAAGTCGTAGCTGCGCTGCACCTCGTTCAGACAGGCAGACAGAGCGCGATGGAGGGGCTCGGTGATGGTGGCGATGGACCGGTGCAGCGGAGGAGGACGAGGAGGTGGAGGACGAGGAGGAGGGGAGGTCTCGCCTTTGACTCTGCCTTCCTCCGACTCCGCAATCCGGCGCGGCGACAGGAGGAGAGCCAGCCGGCGGAAACATTCAGAGCTCTGTCCCAACCACAGCTGGAACAGCATCTGCAAGACAACAAATTGAACAAGTTTTAAAAAAATATCCCCCCCCTCGTCTTTCTGCTACAAATTTACTAAATTTCTGGTCAAGATCTGTACCAACAAAAAGGATTCCACGGTAGGCAAGAAAAACCTAGCTTTTTTTTTCTTTTTGCAAAAACGTAGTGTGAAAGCTGACTGACTTTGCTAAAAGCTTGCTAAACATTCTGCATTATTAAATCTAAACCAAGCAGAACAGAAGCTAAAATTAGCAGTAGCTAAGAGCTAAAGTTAGCAAAGCTAAATGCAGGAAAACAAATGCTCAAGATAAAATAAACATAACTAGCAAAAATGAGCATTAGTTTTCGCTACAGTTTCGCTTATTTTAGCTTAAAAGCTAAAACTAGCATAACTGTAGCTAAAAGTTGAAAGTACAGGATTGACAGCCGAAAGGAGCAAAACAGATACTGAAGCAAAACTGTAGCTAAAATTAGCCTTACAGTTATGTTAATTTCAGCTACTGTTTTGCTTATTTTAGCCTACAAGCTAAAACTAGCATAACTGTAGCTAAAAGCAGCAAAATGGTAACTAAAAGTCGCAGAATGATAGATATAGGTTTAAGAGGCGGAATGGTAGCTAACAGTACCAAAACTGCAGCTAAAAGCTAAAACTAACACAAAAAGACAAAAAAAAAACATGGAAGAAACGATAAAAACGAAAACAATGTGAATATTGATTTATTATTCACACAAGTATGGCTAACAAACAACACTCCAAAACTACATATTATACATTATTACCCCCAGATTTTGTTTTCTCTACACCAAGCGTTACCAATCCTGGTCCTCGAGAGCCACTATCCTGCAGGTTTTCCTTGTTTCCCTGCTCCAACACACCTGTTTCAGTGGTTAAATCACCTCTTCATGTTCTGCAGAAGCCTGTTAATCACCCATTGATTCCAATCAGGTGTGTTGGAGCAGAGAAACATGCAGGATAGTGGCCCTCGAGGACCAGCTCTACACTATCCACCTCCTTGGCTCTCTTTTTGTAGTTTCGCTGCCTGCAGATCTAATTTAAAGCCTTTGAGTCCAACCTTGAGGGCTGGCAGGCTGTAGTCGTCAGTCAGCTCCTGTGCCTGCTCGTCACCCAGGTGCTCGATTCCCAGGCCGAGTCCCAGCTCCTTCAGAGGCACCGCACACACGTAGTTGGTCACATTGTCGATCTCGGAGTTCAGGGGGAACGTTAGAAGGAGTTAAAGACGAACAACACATCATTTTTATCCATAAGCTTGACAACAGCTGCTCACATCAAAGTGAAGACTGAAATCACGTTTCCTGTACACATCTCAGATGTTAATAGCATTTTTTTTAATAAAAAGCTAAATTAAAATCAGATATCACCAATTTAAACATAATTACACACGCACAGAAGGTTTTTCGTGATGTTAAGTAATAGCGAACATTTTAAAGTGGAAATAATTCCAAGTTAACGCAGCCAAAAGCTTCAAAAAGGTTAAAATTCATACCTATAAAAAGGTCAAAACAGCACAAATTAACACTCATTCGAGTTGCTTTCTTTTTCCGGTAAAGGATATGCCTTGAGCATGTGACAGGTGGCTCTCCGCGAGGCTCTGAAGGCTGACCGGAGCGCCCGGTACAGGACCTTCCTCAGTCCCATTAGCTGCTGGCTGCGCGGCACTGCCCCGGGCCCCGCCCTGCTAAAGGAGCTGGCCGCACTCACCCTGTCGAGCAAACTTGACAAGTGAAATGTGATTCAACTGTGGAGACGTCCCGAAGAGGCAGGGGGGCACACAAAACACTGACGGCCACGACAGACACGACACACACACACAAGACGACACACGGACAGGGGTGACGACGACAGCTGGAAGCAGCAGCCTCTCAGCTGAGCTTCAAAGCAGGAAAAACAGAACATCAGCTGACCAGAACCAAACTTTAAGATCTTTGAGCGAAGCTAATCAGAAACCTAATGTGGCTTTCTTTCTACAGGTGGGGTGACTGATTCAATTGGCTAATTAATTTTTTTATTTTTGTTTTTCTTGCTATTTTTTTATTTTTACTTTCAGCAGCCTTATCTTATCAATGTCGCAGCTAAAGAGGGAAATGGTAGAATTTTTATTTTTATTTTTCAGAGCCTTATACATTTAATTGCTTAGATAAGAAATGTTACTTTTGGTGGAAATTTTTTTTTGGACATTTTTATGATTGGAACCGCATTTAAACCAACCCTTAAATCAACTGTAGAATATGTACTGATCCACATCAGGCCTCGGGAATAAATAGTCATTTTTTTTGCCAGAAAAATGTAGTAAATTGACATGTATATGAATCTTTAACTGTCTAAATCCAACAAACAACACGACTTCATAAACTAGCCATTAGATGTCCTGATTTCTAAATGTTGATATCAGTTATGGAAAAACCCTAATAGGTCGACATCTATTTATACCCACCACAAAAACACAACGGCTCCATCGATGTTCTCATCTTTAAAATAATGACTAGAAGCACTTGGAGAACACAAACCTCAATGTCATTAAAAAATATCCCGATCCGGATCGTCAACGTTAAGTAACCTTGCAAAAACTTCACCTCCTTGGCCACTTTAGCTTCTAGCTAGTCTTTTATACTTTTAGCTAGACTTTGCTACTTTAAACTCTTGAGCTAGTGTTTTGCTATTTTTAACTTCTAGCTTGCCGTTTGCAATATTTAGCTAGCTTTTTGCTACTTCTAGCAAACATTTTTTTAGCTTATGTATTGCAACCTTTAGCTTTTAGCTAATATACTGCTACATTTACCTAGCTTTTTGCTTCTTTTAACAAGCATTTTGCTACTTTATGCTAACATTTTACTGCATTTAGCTACAAATTGCTACTTTTAGCCAATTTACTGCTACTTTAAGCTTTTAGCTAGCCTTTAGCTAGCCTTTAGCTTTTAACTAATGTCTTGCTAAATTTAGCTAGCCTTTTGCTATTTTTAGCTAACATTTTACTGCTTTCAGCTAATGTACTGCTACATTTAGCTAGTTTTTTGCTTCTTTTAACAAGAATTTTGCTACTTTATGCTAACATTTTACTGCTTTTAGCTACCAATTGCTACTTTTATTGATACTTAAGGTTTTAGCTAGCCTTTTGCTTTATTTAGCTTTTAGCTAATGTCTTGCTACATTTAGCTAGCCTTTTGCTACTTTAAGCCTTTAGCTAAAATTTTAGCTTTTAGCAAGTGTTCTGCTTCTTTTAGCTTTAACTTAGTTTCAGCTTCTTCAGCAACTTTCATCCAGCTCTCAGCATTCACACCATATTGTCACAAAAATATCTTTCCCCAGTTTTCGGCTGATTTAAGGTCAGTTCTGGGTGCACAACACTTTCCTTTTCAAAGCTAAACAGTCTCACAAAGGCTGCAGCAGCCTCAAATATATAATAAAACATCTATTAATAGCTTCACTGCCAATAAAGGAGTGGATCGAACTGATCACAGTATAAATGCCTCGAAGGGAAATGAGCACACTTACAGGGTGAAGCCTCTGGAAATGACCTCGGTCTCCTGCACCAGACGCAGGGCTTTACGAGCCAGTCCAGTCAGAGTCTTGCTGTTGTGGACCAGGGTCTGGAGCTGCGAGGCCTTGGTGTGGACGTGTGTCTGCATGCGACCCCGTCTCCACAGCGTGAGCCCCCTCAGGCCCACCCAGCCCAGCAGGACCAGACCCCACGGAGCGGCAGCCACGGACCACAGGCTATCAGGTGAGGAGCCGAGTCCCAGCAGCACTGCAGCCAGGCCCACCAGCCCTGCAACATCCCTGAGGTAGGACAACAGAAGTATGTCAGGTTTTATTTAATTCGACACAAAAGAGGACAGTCGTAACTTTCCATTGTCAGGGTGGATTGAGCTAAAATGAAGATTCAACACAATCTGCTGCTTTCTTTAGACAGACAACTTTTTTACTTATTGCTTTTTTGTACTTGATTGTACTGTAACTAAACTGAAATGACTGTCTGTGATTAGATCTGAATCTGGAGCTGTTTTGGACTGAATTGGATTACACATAATTTATGATTTGGACCTGTCCCTTTTAATAGAATCGTTAATATGAATCACGTTGAATAATTTGTTTTATTCTTCAGTTTTCAGGCCACTACCTGTGCATCTGAAAAAGAACAAACAAACAGCGTACCATAAGGACGGCCTGGCGACGAGGCTCGGCCTGGGCAGGGTATTGGTTCGGCTGGGGGAGCCAGAGGGCGACGAGCCGAGGGTGAGCAGGCTCGGATCCAACAGCTCGATCAGCTCCACGTCCTCCTGCAGAAGCACGTCCTGGTCCAGGATGCATCTGACCGAGTACTGTCCGAAGGCTCCGTCCTGTGCGGCGACAGAGGGAATAAAAACGAAGAGGCGCTTTTACTGACGAAACCCGATGCGGCGGCCGGTTTGGATGCCGGCGGTCGCCCACCTACCAGCTGCTGCTCCAGCTTGTGAGTTTCAGCTGCCTGATGGAGGGGGCTCCAGGTCCACAAGGCCTCAACCAGTCTCCAGAACCGCCCGCCCTGCAAGTTCCAGAGTAATCATTCCGCTGAGAACTGAATAAATTAAAATAAATTAAAAATTAAAATTAAAATCTGTTTCCCGGTTTGTGGGATATTTTGCCAAAGCTGCAGACAAACAAACGGAGACACGGACAAAAACAACGTTGCAGTAACTCGTAGTAACTTCCTAAGATCATTCGGCCCTACTTCTGTGCTAGTGCTCGCTTTCTTAAAGAAATCTTTGTTCCGCTGCATTAATGTCTGAATGCATAAGGAAGCTCAGACGTCTTTAAATGCTGCCAGGTTTAATTGCAGAATCCCAGAGAAGGCTAGCAGCATAATGCCTAATTGTGAACAGGATTTATTTTGCCCTAATCTGCTTACAGTGTTTCATGGCTTCTGTAAAATGCTTGTTAAAAGCAAGGCTTGTGTGGAATGATGTCTGTATGTTAAAGCTGAAGCTTGTTTTGTTTTGCATTTGGTTTAAAGCACAGAAGTTATTAGCCTACGGGCTGCAGCCGTATTGATTACCAATGGGTCGCTCACACGCCACCGATCCGAACGGTGCGCGTTTTATCAAAGTAGGCCACAACTCGGTTCAGGCTTCTCTCGAATGTCACAGAGAGAAAATCCCAACGCAGAGATGAGGCAAAGCTTGTGTATTTTCATTCTGGTTAATACCCGGGTTTAGTCTTATTGGTGCTCATCAGTATTCTGCTGCAGTCTCAGAAGCGCTGCAGCTTCCAGACTCCGGACTGACTGCGTTTCAGAGAAGTGACGTGCAGCCCTCTGCACAGGAACACATGCACGACTGCCTGCTGGCTGGCTCTGAAAAGATGTGGCAAAAACATTATGAATCCACAGTTCCCAGAGTCAAATGCTGATAAAAAAAAATTTTTTAAAAATGATTTGTTAACTAAAATGTGGTATTTTTCACCCTGTATAAAAGAGAACAAACTGAAGGTTTCTGGTCTTTTGGCTTGCTGGATTTGCTTCAAAACTGTGATAAACTGTTAAAAGTATTTTAATATTTGTACACAAAATAACTAGGACAATAACACACATGGTAACTAAATAAAAACAATCTTTTAGTCTTGGTTTCATGACTGCAATGTCTTATATATATATGAAGAAGCTTTAGAGATAAAAGTCTCATTGGATCCAGAGTGTTGTGATTTGCTATTTTGTAGTAAAATAATTTAACATAACTGAACACGATTAAGTGTTCATGAAACTTTTTATTTTTATGGTTTACCTTTATAAATTCAATCCTAAAGCAAAGATTAGCAGAAATCTTTGCAGCTACATATTAATTCCATTAGAAATAACTCTGATGAATATTCGCCCAAAAGAAATAAATGAATGGGCCCCAAGAATAATCTCGTAAATTTGAGCAAATAAATGAATTCCCCTCACACAGAACCTCTGAGAACAAACCCAAAGGCAGATCCTTCGGGATGCTTTGGGACCTTCGGGGTTACCTGTCAGTGGTTTTAATGTTATGGCTGAAACAAGGCGAGAAAGTGACGTTTCCCTTCAGCTTACCTTTGGAAGGATAAAATTGTTCGTGAAAGCAAAGCGGCTGCAGATAAATTATTTACTGCCAACCTGGTTAAACAACTCTCCATTAGACTGATTTGCTTGAGCAGTTTAACATCAATAAAAACAACTAAAACAGGCAAATGTGGTTATATAATATATATATGTCGCAGTTACATAACAGTAATTTAGCCCTAAACAGATGATTGTTTCATGTTGCTGTCTTTTCTGTCCAACTGTGTTCACCTTAATACCTAATGTTTAAGCTTTATAAACACGGTAATACACCTGAATTAACTCTTCTAACGCTGCAGCGAGGTGCAGTGAGGTAATTGAGAAGGAGTAAAGCATTATTTATTCATTCCCTAAAGACACTAACTTGTATTCTTCACAACTGTTGCACAGAAAAAAAAGGAATATAGCTCCTGAAACAGTAAAGTCAGACTTAGTTATATAACGTGTAAAAGTCAGCTTTTAAAGCCAGGGACAGTTGTGAGGGTTTATTCATAATTTCAGCCACGATCTTCCTCAGTGAGTGGTTTTTGCGTACGCGGAGTTCTGGCTCAGCTCTGGTTCTTATCGGAGTTTTGATAAATGGCTCAAAGAGGGACGAACCCAAACGTCACATCTGAATCACTCATCCTCCTGAACTCCCGAAAACAACAGCGAGCCAGAAAGGAAGCGTGACACACACACACACACACACACACGGAAAGTTTCCGAACGAAGCAAACACGACGTTTCCCGTTACACGAGGAGGCTGAGCGAGGGGAAGCTGAGTCACGTGACATGTCCCTCGTCTGACTGAATCACAGGCGGTCAGGTTTATGCACGTATCGCTCAAAGCTCTGGAGTTTCTCTCTCTTTTTTTTTTTTTTATTGCACAGATAAACTGCACTCGGCTTCAAAACAAGCGTACGCATGAGAGTTACCAAAGGAAACGTCAATCCAAAGATGCTCATTGAGGAAAAAACACGAAAACAACACCTGGATCAGTGCGCGGGAAGCTGCTGTCGCCGTGTCTGTGTTACCTCATATGACCAAAGTGACAAGGAAACAGCACGTGTACCTCTGTGCAAATGTGTGTGCGTGCTCGGAGGCTGATTAATTAGTTTTATCTGACTGAACAAGTCATCGAAGCACAATCATACGTACAAACACTGCCCCGGGTCAGGGGTGCAAAAGAGGAAATAAAGCTGGCTGACATTAAAGGACGGCCCACTGGAAACTGATGTTGTCTTGTTTGCTGCAGAAATATCCACTGATAATCTGGATTATACCACCTATTTTGTATCTGTTCATCTGTTCATCTGCAGACTATTTTTTTTTCAGTTTATCACTGGTTCCTAAAATGTCAGAAAATAACCCAACTTTCCTAGACTTAAATGACAATATTAAACGTGTTTTAATAAAACTTGATCTCCAGGTTACATAAAGAAAAACTTGTTCAGATTTCTTTTTTTGTTTTTCCTTTCTTAAAATAATAAGTCAAAACTTCGAGATGAGTTCATGAACAAAAGGAAAATTGCAAAAATTATTCAAATGTACTAAATCCACCATCGGAAGCAGTTTATATTTATGCTTTTTGTTTATAATCTTCAGTGACATTTAATTGAACATTTCTGCACATGTGGCTGTTGAGCAAAAAAGAAAACACTAAAAGCTAAGCTCAATGTTCATTGTTCACCCCTTTCTGACTCTTTAAAGATCAATCCATTAGTTTATTGGTCAAAAATGCATTAGGGATAAGTGTTTTCACTCACCATAAATACGATCTTTGTCTAGAAAACAATTCTAACTCTAAACATTCACATAATTTCTGATCTTTTATGGTGCATTTATTAAATATTTGAGGTTAACTATTTAAAAACGACCAGGACTGTGGGTGTAACACAGGTTAGTGAAGTAAATAAATGTGAATGATGACATATTTTAACAAGTAATAATAATTAGGGGTTTGATAACCGTGGTAGTTTTCAGAAAATAATAAGTACGTCTTTAGCTCATTGGCAATCTCTGTTAAGACAAGAACTACATTGTTCTCATCTCTGTAAGCCTGAGTGAATGATGATGGCTGGATGTAAATCAAGATTTACTTATCCAGGTCCCTGGTCATGAGCCTACTGGATAAATCTGAAATACACTTGAGGAAACTGTCTCTTCGGACAGGCTCGTTTTCTTTTTGAGGAGAACTCACAGAGGTTTTCTGCGGATCTTCTCCAGCAGAGGTGAGGTCTGCCTCTTTTCCGCCACATTCCTCCTCCTCCTGCGCCGCTGTCGGGCACGACTCGAAGTCTGTGTGCCCTAGGTCGTGAAGGTACTGGAAAAGAGGGGAGTTCTGCAAAGAAAACGGAGAGAAAGAGACACGCGTTGACTGCGAACGGGGACGAAAATGTGACGATGAACTCGCAATCCTCCCGATTTTACCAGTGTTAAATCAAAACACCAGTCTTGGTCCGATAAGACTCATAAAATCGAGTCTCCATCGTTATCCGGGTCCGTATCTTGGAGGTATTCTGCCTTCACAAAACACGCTTTAAACAGGTTATTTGAGCCTCTTTGGCACCTTGGATTTGATTTAATTCTGTCCTGCTTTGGAACAGGGTATCAGGACAAAGCACGAGTTGTGAAATAATACTGCCTTATCAGATAGGAAGAAAGCAGGGCAGTGTTGTATGGGGTGTAGTTATCACAGATTTTGTCCAAAAGATGCCTGACCCACTTCTTCCCCACAGCTGCTGATCCTTTCTATCTAAGAGGAGGGTAAAAACATAACTTTAAGCATCCTTGCTGTATTTTACTCCTGCACGAAACCATGTCAAATGTCCCAATATTGTCAAACCCTTTCAGTTAAGCAGATAAATGCTACTTACATGCATTGTCACCCCAAGTCGCAGCTCGTGTTGTCATTAACCAGATGTCATTTTTTTCAGAACCGACGCATTGGATGTAACCATCCCCACCCCACCTCTGATACTGGTCCACTAAAAAATGGTGAAACGCCAACAACCCAGCGGCTCAGCCCCTCTTCATGACCACTAAAGCTGCCCGGCAGAAACACGTTCACAGATAAGCCAAATAGGCGGAATTGTTTTGGATTAAGAGCACATGGCAACAGGCAAGCAGCTGCCTAACAGGAGCTAGCCTGTACTGCGTTTTCTGTTAATGAACCTACCGTCTGTATTTACCTCTCAAGCGGCATGACAAAGCATCAGTTACAAGTTGCCATTTTTATTTATTTTATTTTATTTTAAACGGCGGGCGCTCTTACAAACCTCAAATACCACATCTTCGTCGAACTCCTCCGTCATTGCTCTCCGCCATCGATACGCAGCTCATTCAGCGTACCGAAGCTGCTACACAGACAGAGAGAGAGAGGACGGTTGAGAAGTTGATAGCCGACTGCTAAACTTCGACTAAAACTACAACTCCCAGAAAGCCCGGCCCGAACGTAACCACTTCCTCGCGAGAAACGAACGGCTGCGCTCTGGCGCGCCCCGAAGCGGTCGCGAGACGCAGCGGCCTAACCGTTTGGGAAGGAACGCAAAGAAAATGAAGAGCTAGCTAAAGTTAGCCCGAAGTGACCGGAAGTTGGCTTCAAAATAAAACGTTTCCGCTAACAAACGATGTGATGGGGCAAATGTATTGAAAAAAAACAACGACTTTATTTACATCATAATTTAATTTGCAAGATACGTCGAAACACAAACGCTGCTAAGACGTCTCACGCGATTTCCACAAAACTCGAAACTACATTTCTCAAGACCATATTTATTTTTAAAGGCACAACCGGAAGTGCGTTACTCGGTTGCGTCCTGCTTTGAGCTGAAACTTTTGGGGAAAAATCACCGTGGCTAAAAACTTTTGGGAAAAAAAATGGAAAAACTAACTGGTCCTTCGACTTTATCCACGGATCCGCTGGCGTGATAAGGAAGAACCGCGATGGAACTGCTCGTTTTCTCCCTGGAGCCGTTTTCGCTCTAACAATGGTGCGGAGGAAGGAAAAGATAAACCCGATTTTCTCGCGATTCCATTGAAAGTAAATCGACTCATGGAGAAAGGAGCAAGTCGGGAGTCATGAGCACAGGTTTGTGTCGTGGGGGAGCTGACTTCTTTATCTCAGCGGAATTTTTTTTATTATGTTTTGCTCGTGCACACCATTTTAAAGCCAGTTAAAAGTAAATTCAAACGTTTTGTTTCAGCTCACGGGTTGTGACTTTGTAGGAAAAAAGTATCTAGCGGTCGCGAACGTCCACTTTATTTTTACGCACGCACAGTTAATCACAGCTCTCATAATCACAGTTTTTCAAAAGACTAAAACAGCACGGGCTTGAGCTCATTTATAAAAATACTTTCTGAAATTATAACTCTCAACTAAAATCCCCCTGTGTTTTTATAACAGCCTCCGCTGCAGCTGGAGGGGGTTAATCCTTTGTCTTAAAACATCTGTCCTGCTGTTGATGCCACAAGTCGGGCTTAAAATCTGTTTTTAAAATATTTTTTATATATATTAACCAGTAACATCTACTAGGATTAATACGACTGCCTTTGCTAACTCAATTTCACCAAATTGGATATTCTTTTAATATGTTTAAATTTAGATTCTTAGCGCTGCCTTTAGATAAGACCAGCCTCCGTCTAAAAAAACACAATTTAAAGCTCATTCGTGTTTTTTAGGATTGTCTGTGTCAGCAAATATATTTCAATAACTTGATGGTGTTGTCACTATGTACTGGCAAATTCGGCTCTTAGGTAAAATGAAAAGTAACACATCTGAAGGGTTTTCTCACTTCTCATCCCTATAGGTAAGTGTTAAAATGTATGTATACGATGACCACCGCCATCCAATGTTAAGTTTGTTGTTAGCCTGGCGTGAAGCACTTATAAATCGAAGTTTTCTATCAAGTGGTCGCGCCGAATAAAAAACTGGACCTTAGTGGATAAAAACGTGGACACGGCAAAACTATCGGAGAAGCGTACGTCTTTACGGTGACAGGAAGTTTGTTTTCTTGGCGAGCTCTGAACGGAGTTCGCAGCGAGGCAGAGCGGCGCGCGCGCGCGGAGCGGTTTCTCTTCGGAAACATCCGCTCGGCTCGATGACTCCACTCCTCATGGTGTCGGGGCCAGCCAGGAGTTTCAGCCAGGGGAGAGCGGAAAATATGGCCTCCGGTCCGGGTTCACGGGGTTTTTCACTTGTGTCGGGACTTCTTACATGCATTGGATGTTGTCATTTCACCAGGTTACTTCCACCCCCCCCCACCCCCCCAGCGGGGTTCTGTTTGTGTCCTGGGGTGCAAACCTAATTTTCAATTCTGTGGGAAAATGACACCACTGCAGTTCAGTTTTACTCAGTTGTGACACCCTCATTCTGCAGAATAGTACCATAAATATTGTTTTAATCAGTCCCCCACCCCCTTCTCCTCAGGAATGCATAAATACAAACTGTCAGGGTGACTGTCAACAGATTCGACCACGAGGAGAAACTACAGGGGAACTACTTATCAGCTATCTCTGCAGAACATTTTTTCCTGCCGCTGTTTCTGGAAGAGAATATACTGAATGCGCCAGGGGGAATGTTTGAATGTAAATCTAAAAAAATAAGACAAACTGGCTTCAAAAGCACATTAAAAAACTATTTATTTGTTTATTTTTTACATACTGGCAGCCTAGTTCCATTCTAGTTCCATTCCATTCGACCCCTCACTCCTTCACCCCCTCACCCTAAAGGTTGACCTTTGACCTCGGCCTAAACTCCAGCCTGCAGCTGTCTGCTTGTATTTCAGCAGACACTGGTGAAGTGTGTTTTTACGAGTAATTTAGGTTCCTGTAACCACCGCCTGCTGCTGAGAGGCGAAGGCGGACGATATATCGCTTTCGCCCGTGCCCGTGCGTCTCCCCGTTAGCGAAATATCCGATAAACCCCTGGATATATTTTTATTGAAAATCGTAGAAAGTAAACATTCGATGTATGTCTACAACTGATTAAGATGGCCGCCAAGCCAATAAATCAGTGGATTTTCCAGTTATTGAGCTAAAATTTGGTGTGGTAGTAGGTGGGACCAATCCGCAACACATGCTCTGAGCGCAGACAGATTGCTCAAGATCCTTGCCTAAAACTTTGGCATAAACTGTCGGAGTCCACTCTCTGTCTGTTAGCAAAACATCTCATGAACCAGCGAGCAGATTTTCATGAAACGCTCAGAAAGTAATCACTGGATGCACGTCTACAACTGATTACGTTTTGGAGTTAATCCAGTTAAAGATGGCTGCCACAGCTAACTGACATTAGGATACACAAATGTGGCCGTAACTCAGTCAGTTTTACAGATGTTGAGGTACAATTTGTTGTGGTAGTAGCTGAGAGTCATTCACAACACATACTCTGAGCGTGACATCTTGTGATACAGCATAAGGTGACATATAACGTTTTTTTTCAAGGATTGATCGCAACTCTGTTTATAACTCTGGCACAAATGATAGCAGGTGATATGCATTCCTTCAGAAAATTCTGGGTCTTTAATTTTTTATATTTTGTTTTTGTTTTTAATGGACAGGTGTGAAGAAGCCTCCGTTAGCTCCCAAACCTAAACTCCCCGTCACAACCAAACCGCCCATCGCCCCCAAGCCTGGCTCTCTTTCCCAGCCCTCAGTGGTCTCCCAAACCTCCCCGTCCGCCCTCAAGAAGCCCAAACCAGCTGTCGCCCCCAAGCCGTGCCTGCTCAAATCCACGGCCCCCGCTCCGCCTGCTTCACCCCCACCGCCCAAACCCTCCGAACCATTTAATCTCTTTCAGGGGCCGCCAGAAACTTCAGACGACAACCTGCTGCGTCTCAACTCCAAGAACGGGATTTTATCGGCGGCCCGCAGAGGTGAGTCGGATTACATCATCCCCACCTGCCCCCGCGGGGGGCTCGAGAGCTGCTTGCGGTGTCACCCCCGGGAGAACGGAGATGCGGCCGAGGCTGGAGCGGATCGCCACGGGGAGCCGCTGCAGAACGGCGTCTCCGCCGACGGACAGCCACAAGAGACGGGGGGGAACCAGGAGGAGGCGCCAGCTGTTGATAAGGTTGAACGGATCAGCAAAAAGTCGAGGGATAAACCTCAAAGACAGAAACACTTAGACAGGGGATTGGTTTACAAAGAGGCGCAGAGGACTGAGGGGCAAAGGGGGGGAGGTTCGGAGACGGGAAAACGTGAGGGAAGTGCTGCCAGAGAGCCTGAAGGTTCAGGAGCAGATGTGCTGACAGAGACGGACTTAACGGGCTCCACGTCAGCCGGTGGTGTTGCAGGCAACATCAGCGTCTTGACAAGTCTCGCTCCACCCGAGGCTTCCCCCGATCTGCAAGTCCCAGCTGCTCCCAGTAAGCCTCTGCCAGTCCCCCACCCACGGAAACTCAAGAAGCCAGTCCTGGTGAGGCAGGACGGGGTGGAGGGGAGTGTCCAGGATCAGGTGGTGGAGGAGCAAAGCCAAGGGCAGGAAAAGCAGGAAGCTGGAGGCACTCCGAGTCCAGCTGGCGTTCCTGTCTGTTCGGAGGGCGACGAGCTCCGACGGGACGCGGGTGATGAAACCCTGAAGGGCTCCGGTTCTGGAGAGGCCGATGTGCCCGTGCCGCCTCCCCGGCAGACCTCGCTCTCACCCCGCCTGCACAGAACCGTCCACTCGTCCCTGAACAAGATCGCCTCCCACTCCTTGGACCTGCTCTCGCAGCCCGAGCCGGAGAGCATGGAGTTTGAGAAGCGGCGGGCGGAGGACGATGAAGAGGACGCGTACGGTGACTTTGAGCGGTACCCGGTAACGCACAGCCTCCCCAAACAGATCCAGCTGAGCTGCCACCCCCCTCTGGCCAAGAGCCAGAAAGCCCTCTCCTCCGAGGAGTCATCGAGGACCCCGCCGAAGAAACCTCAGCGCAACAGCCTGCCGGCACCGCCCCCGCCCCCCGTCGGCCCGCCCGCGCCTCCGCACGCCAACACCCCCATGAGGGAGCTGCCAGCGCCCCCTCAGGAGAGAAGCGCCTGGCGCTTCTCACGGCCCTGCGTGACCTTTTTCAGCCGGCAGATGCCCACCAGGAGCAGCGTGCCGCCGAAAGGCCGATCCCCGTCGCTGGGGGGCAAGCAACGGGCGCAGTCCTTCTCCGCCGCCGACCTGGCAACCCGGGGCCCCTCCCAGAAGAGGAGCCTCTCGTTCCGCAAGCTGCTCGAGCTCCGGCTGTCCATGAAGATGCTGCCAAAGCTGCTTGCCAAGGGGGGGCAGTCCCTGGACTGCACCAGCGTGGAGTCCGTCGGAGGAGGAGGAGGAGGGGGGAGGAGGAGCCCGCAGCAGCCCAGCAGCTGCATCGGAGACGCCGACATTTGCGGGGAGGGCGTCGAGGGGCCGGCGGAGTACGAGAACGTGCCGCTGTACGAGGAGATCCCGGAGTACATGAACCTGCCGTTTCACGGAGCCAGGCTGGGCTGGCCCCAGGACCCCGAGGCCGGAGAGTCCAACATCTACGAGGTGCAGGACCCCTTTCACAGCTGCCAGGACCACGAGTACGAGAGGTAGGACAGCGGACACGCTTGTCTTTATGTTTTTTATTTGTGATACCTTTTTAAGAGCAGATGTGACCTAAAAGTTTCATATTTAGGGCATCCAACTGTGGTAAAAGCTGTTTCTCTGCAAGCCAGCCTCTCTGTTTTGTTACATATTTATAAAGTTTTATAATCTTTAAAAAAACCCATCAAATATTTACCTTACAGGCTGATTGAAAAGCAGGGGAAAGCAAATTTGAAGCTGTGTAGCTCAAACATTTACTCTTTTTTTTTTTGTCTTTCTGTTCATTATTTGGCATTTCTTCTTTCTTTATTTCCTCTCATCACCCGACACTGAAAGGTGCAGGCGGACTGTGTCTGTGTTGTGTGTCTCTCTGTTAGCAAAATATCACCTGAGCCGCTGGACGGACTTAAAATGAGACTTTCAGAGAGCAATCGCTGGATGTGCATCTCCAGCTCATTTAACTTTTAGAGTCCACACCATTCAAGATGGCTACAGCTCAGTCAGCGTTAGAGATGCGGACCTGAAATTTGGGCGTGGTGGTCGCTGAGACTGATGTCCCGAGCTCTGTGTGCGCGGCAGGTTGAACCAGACTCCGAGAGCCAGTGTCTGAGCCAGAGGCGCCGAGTTCGAACAGAGCTCGCCCTGGTGTGCGGCGGGTCGGCGTTTTTTTCCCCTGCGAGCTATTTTCAGTGACCAGGGCAGGAAATGTCTGAGAATCGCGGCGAACGCCACACGGCTCTCTGGAACGGGGACAAATATACCTCCAGCAACCACCAAGCCTCCTCCCGCTCGGCCCGGCTGCCCTCGAGCCGCCTTTGACCTCCTCTTCACCTCCTGCAGCAACGGCGGCGGGCAAACGGGCTTCGAGGTTTGTCCCTCGGCCTGAATGAAACGCAAAATATACACGTGGGAAGAAAACCTTTAAATAATCGGGGATGTGAAGTCTGTAAAGGCCGAAACAAAACAGGAACGTAGGAGGTGACGGTTAATAGAAACGCCAAACCCTCGTCCAGCTGTCAACGTGAACACGTTTATTCACTTCCTGTTGATTATTTGAGATGTTTCCACGATTTTCAGGGAATATCTTGCTGCGTTTGTGCAAATAGAATCTGTTGCTTTGGACATATTCACGATTCAGATGACCAAATAATGGCCCGCAATGACACTTGTTGATGTTCAAGGAATGCTGGGCCCCCCTTATTTAATAATTTGTTGTTTAGAAATGTTATGTGCCTTGGCAGGAAACGCAGACACCATATTGGTCATGCTGCGCAAAGACAACAAACACGCTTAAAGTGAGTTTAGAGCTCACATTCTGCTTCTCGTTCCGTTGGAGTGAAGGTTAGTTCGCAGCTGAGACGGGGGGCCGAGTAATTAGCCCCGCTGCTGGATGCTGGGAATAAAAACCACAAAAGCAAATCGGCCGCTGAAACCTTTCAGGATGTGCTCTGCTTCTCAATTCGGTCTGGAATGCGGAGCCGGGGCGTCCGGGACAGAAGCGGCGAGCGAATCGGCGGCGTTTCCCAGCCATCTGAGCTTGTCAAGTTTACGTAAGTAGCCCCGGGCCGTAAACAAGTGGCGCTCTGTGCCTGAGCCACAATACCGGAGAGAGAGAGAGAGAGAGAGGGAGCGCGAGGGACAAAAAAGCTGGAGGGAGGAAGGGAAGAAGGAGGGGGGGAGTGGGAGTGTGTTAGGTAAAAGAGAAGCAAGGAAAAGTGGAGGGAGCGGAAGGAAACGTGAGAATTTTCAGACCACAGCGTTTCTCTTTCGCCTAAGCCAGGAGTTTTTCCTTCGTGAAAAGGACTGAACTAAAACAAAAAAAAAAACCGGGGGGATGGAAGGAGGCACCTCCAACTCCTCCTGTTCCGGAAGGTCCGAGCTGGAAACCAGGCGGCTCTATCCCGCAAAAAAAAAAAAGAACCATGAGAGGCAGATCAAAAACAGCAGCGACACAAAGCGCATGTTGCTGCTTGTTCGGAGCTGGCAGACGGCGGCGTGTCTGCGGGGAGCAGACTCAGATCTGCCGCCTGCAGCCAGACTCCCAGACTCAAAACAACGTCTCTCGACGAGACCTGTCCATCAGGCCACCATCGTTACCATTTGGTCTTTGTTTTCACTCGCTTTCAGTCCAGCGCCTGAATATTTTTGAAGGACTGGTTGGTTTTTTTCGCTTGTTTGTTAAGCTGCTTAGTCCTGGTCTATAAATCACTCGGGCATAAAAAAAAACTCAAGGGATGAAGCAGTGTTGTGTCAGACAGAACCAGCAACTTTAAATGGGCTCTCTGTTACGATCAGACTGTCCGAAAAAACACGATTTGTTCCGATTTCTTTAGTTAAACCAATGGAAAACGCCAAAGATGACACAAAATAGTATTTTAGCACCAACAGGGTGATTCCTAAGTAGATTATTATTTAAGCTACATATTATTAACTCATTGCTCAGGTCTTTTTTTTTTTTTTATGTTTTCCCCGCTTTTTCTTAAAGACACCACTCATCTGGAGGGGTTAGGGTTCGAGGCCGAGTTCTGAGAAGCGTCCATCCAGACTTTAAAAGACGATGTCAGGTTGGAGTGAAATGACACCAGAATGCAGAGTTGTGTTCGTAAAACTAAAAGAGAGGATTTATTTAAAGGAAACATAAACCAAAGGGCTGACGTGGCAGCAAAAAAACAAAAACTAAGCAGCTAAAACGTAGAAATCAAACCGCCGGGAACACGGGGGAAAAAAAAACGGACTGTGCGCAACACGACAGCAACAACGGACCAGCAGGTACGTGAAGAAGGTGGACGGGTTTTAGAGGCAGCGACTGATTCCAAACAGGTGCAGGTGGGCGCAGCGGGCGGACTCGCAAAGCCGAGGACGGGGGGAATGATGGCAGGGGGACACGAAGAGGACGGGGGAAGGAGACACGGGTCACGAGCATCAAAGTAAAGCTAAAGAAACACGAGAGAAAAAGAACCTAATATTATACTAAACCCAGGGTCATCCAGAAATGAAACTCGTTAGAAGCAAAATATTACAAACTGTTTCAGACAGCAGGAAGTCACACGTGAAGAGAGTTTAGCACGAGAACTGTTTTGGGTCTGGTAGACGGTTTAGGTGGCCTTTATTTGTGTTGGTGAGTCTGGACTTGAAACCGGGTAATTCAGCACCTGGAGGAATACGAAACGAAGGCCTTTGCCTATCGCCCGCCACCTTTCAGGCCAGGGTTTTCAGCTAAAATCGGCTGCTTCCCCTCTGGTGGCAGGTGACGGTAAAAGGACCTGTTTATGTGGTTTAACATTCGTGTCGTGGCCCCAGATGTTCACAGCAACTATCAGCTGACAGTAAGTTGAATTGTATGTCGCTTCCTCTGTCACACCTCCTCGGCCGCTCAGTTTTCTTTCTTTCTCTCGTTCTGCTTATCTTTGCGAACCCCAGCGGTCAGTTTCCTGTGCCGTAAACGCACCGGGTGGGAAATCCGGATCGCTAGCCGAGAACTCACCGGCATCCTCGTTAAACTTCCCTTGTCGTTTTGTTGGTTTTGTGAGCAGCGGCTGGCTGAAGGAGGATGTTCACTCCGAGGAGGAGGAGGAGGAGGACAACGGCGGCGACGAGGAGGAGGAGGAGGAGATGCACAGTTCGGACGAGGAGGACGACAGCTCCACCTCCAGCAAGGAGCACCTGGACGAGGCGGACAGACAGGTGTGTGTGAGACGGAGCAGCCGACTGACTCACCGTGGGCTCGTAAAGTAATTAGGGACGAGATTACGACCCGAGCATTTGCTAATGCTGCTGTAACGCAGTGTGCAGGCGTGTTGAGGCCGGTGACACGGCTTGTGAAACTGTGTTGCATTTTCAAAACAACAACTCACTCAGGATCTCCCAAAACCGCGTGAAGGTTTTTAAAAAAAAAAAAAAGTTCAAGTCTGCCGGCAGTACGAATTCTTCCTTACTTCGGTGACGCTTACTTGCCTTAAATGTAAAACTGATGTTCCTGAATGATGTCTTTGTGAGGTTTGTGAGCTGGAGGTGACTTCAGACACCAACATTTAAACCCAGCAGCGCAGCAGGGTGACTGAAAAGCAAACTTTTACTTCGGCAGGCGATACTGGAGCGGTTTACGCGGATTTAAGTCCTGTTTAGGCGTCTAATTGATGTTGGGCTCCTGTTCTACACGACCCCCCTTGTTGGTTGGAATAATCACAACGGGGATAAAATTGGCAATTGCAGCAAAACTTGGGTTTGTTGTCAACGTTTCTTTCTGCTCCTGATTGGGAACGCTGCCACGGGTGCTTTTGGAAACCCGAGGGATAAACTTGGCTGAGTGTCTGCGTGTCACAACGGACGACTCGTATCAGTACTGGTGCCCTGACGCTTGTGTGTGAGTGTGTGTGTGTGTGCTTGTTCCCTGTTAGAAGTGTGTGTGTTGAAAGGGGGTTGGTGAGCAAACACAGAAAGGCCGCAGGTTCAAGAATAGCTCCCTCAATCGTTGAGGGTTTTTTTTTTTCTTTCTTCGTCCTGCGTGACCCCCTCCGTGATACTGTCAACACCTGTGTCCGATGCCCCCTCAAAGCGCCATAAGCGGACCCGGATAGAACCAGGGAGGGAATTTCAGTCGGGCAGGGGCCAACGCCGCCTGTCTGAACTAAGTCAGCGTCCAGCAGCGGGCCGAGGCAACGGTTTCCTGCTCGGCTGCTGTTTCAGAGAGAGAGCTGGTAGTTTGAAACGCCAAACGCGGAGATCATGGTGATCGGCAGCGAGCCCGTGAGTGAGTAAGTCCTGTTCCGCCCTGGGCCTTGTCTGGTGTCGCCTTACTGTTGGTGTCTCTCGTCTTTCAGCAGGAGGACGAGATGAAGAGGAAGAAGGTGGTGCACATCGCGCAGGAAATCATGAGCTCGGAGAAAGTGTGAGTGCTTCAGGAACACGCACACACAAAAACAACACCTTTTTTGTTGAAGGATCTGTTCTGTTTTGGCTGATTCTTTTCTCTTTAATCAGGTTCGTGGACGTCCTGAAGCTTCTACACATAGTAAGTGTTCTCTTAACTAAATGCCACAGTTTGCTGAGTCAAAGCTCTTTATTTTGCTCTCTCTTGGCTTGTGCTGACAGTAACAAATATTGTTGTTATCCCACAGCTGTTGCTCCATGTGAGGGATTTTTTTTTGGTTTCTCTGAGGCAATAGCAGGCAGGTTTTAATGCCCCGCAGCAAACAGGGAGGAGCAGCTTTGATCTGCTCCGTAACCGGGGAAACACCGTGGAGGGAGCGCGTTTGCTCGTTTCCGCGTTCTGGACTCTGATAAGTTCGAAATGACGAGTTTGCTTTGGCTTAAGCCAGCAGGTCGCAGCGTGACTGCTGTGCAGGTAGCTCGTCGACGTGAAGGCGGGCGATGGGTAAGAGGAGGATGCCAAGGTGCGCGGGCGCCGGGGAAAACCTGAGCGCGCCTTTGCAACAGTTTCACAAGCGGGTGGGAATCTGCTCATTCTCCCAAAACATGTTACTCCATCAGCTGATGGGACTGGAATCACTCATATATGTTCAGCTGCCGTGCTCAGGAAGAGCACTTCCTGCCAAAAAGGACTGATTCAAGAAGATTAAGTTGGTTACCGTTAACGAGAAATACACCAGAGTGGCAAGTGATGGCACTAGGCTATAGTCGGGCTGCCATCTTGCTAGGTGCTACATCTATCACTGTGTATCATTAAGGATGTTAAATAAAACATAACGTTGCACATGGAAAGCACACATTGCTTATTTTGCTGTGTCATCAGTCCAAAAACGCACAGAAATAGCTTCATTTTACTTATTAAAACATATTGTAAAAAGCTTTCCACCAAGCCAGAAGTGCAAAACACTAACCCAGCATGCTATTACTACTGTGATAAATTTATTCTGGCCAGAAAAGTACATAACTGCAACTAATAACTTAAAGTTATATAATGTAGTTTTTTTTGTTTTGCATATCCTATAAATGTTTAGGCCTTTTAAAACATGCACTTCAGAGAATATTCCACTAATACTGATGTGTTTTTAGTTAGCTGGTTTATGCCCACCCTCAGTGTTTTACAGTAATTATAGCTGGTTTACCTTTGGTACAGTTATGCGGTGTATTAGACAAGTATTTCCAAAAATACGACAATACTGTAATACCACAGGCTGTGAGGTCCAGGTTTGAATAGTTGTAACAATTAATAGCAGAACATTGAGTTTCTTTGCTGAGTTTAGTTGGTTTTTTTTATACCTATAGATTATATTCATGATCTGCTGCCATGCTGGCAGTAACCACAGCCGCTACGTAGCACCTTCCAAGATGGCGGCACAACTTCTCTTCCCGTTGGTATAGACTGCGCTGTGGTTGGCCGTTCCATTGTTTGTTTATTTCAATGATTGGTCACTCCGAGACGGGTTGTGTTGGTTTGCAGAGAGCTTCTTTAAGAGGCTTATTAGCTCCAACTACTGCTCATGCAGTTTTATTTTTATTTATCAGCGCTAAGTTGATTTTACATACGTTTTGTTTTTTAGTTCTTAAGTTAAAAAAAATGTTGTGTTTTCAGTTGAGATGCCGAGAAATCAGCTTTGTGGAAAAGATCTGCAGTCACATTGTATGGCAAGCAGTTATGTCATATAATCAGTGCTTTAAAACTATATAGGAGGCCATTTGGGAATTTAGTCAATATGCTTTTTCCAAACTAGCGGACAACTGGCTCCTTTATTTAGGAGTTGTTCTGTGTTGTCTTACTTTGCAGGTCGAACTATTTGAAGCAAACTTTCGATTTTTGTTTTGTTTTAAATGTTTTTTTGTGACATTTTCAAACCCACTACAGAGATGGCTTTCTGGAGTTCATTCAACTTTCTGTTTACCTTTCAGACTGAGTGAAAAACACCCAACAATACGACTGTTTTGTTTTCTAGTGAAAGTAGGAGTTGATTTCTGTGCACGACCTGCTGCCTTATGGCCTCACTCTCAGAAGGGCGGTTTGTTTTTCTACTTTTTTAGTCTAATTCTTTGGGCTGGATTTAAAGTTTCTGTTGTTGGAAATCTACAAACGATGAAAATAATCATCCTCCAGATCATTAGACGGAGGTAGTTGCAAAAATAAAACCTGATTTAAAAAGAATCACAGGTGTATTAACTAGATTACAGCTTCTTAGCATCCATAAGTGCAGCAGTTTAAATGGAAAACAAAAAGTCTGAGCAGTAAAATGAGCAGCAGACCGACCTCTGTGGGGATAAATTATATTTTAGTAGCTTCTTACACCTCTTGTGCTTCCTCTGAATTTATTTTTAAAGAGCTTACAGATGCTAAACATCGCTAACTCTTGTCCTTTTCACCAAGTAACCCGGCTAATTTGTGCTAATGCTAACTCTGCTAGCCTCACAACGATGGTGCATTTACTAACCGGAAGAAAAAAATCGGATTTGTGAATGCTGCTTAGCTATTTTGTGTTTGGAGGCGGGGAAAAAAAAATCGGATTTGCATGTTACTGTTCAAGCTGGTCAAGCTAATTCTTGTCCAGTTTCAGACTCCAGATCATTTATTATTTGACATAATGCTGCATCTATGATGCAAATAAACACGATGCACATAAATATATTTTATGTTTTAGTAAATGTCCGGTGAAGAACAAGCAAAAAAATGGTACAACTGTGCTCACATATTTAGGTTTATTAACTAGCTCTGTAAATATACTTATATACCATTACATTAAATATGCATATTTTCATAATTTAAAGACAAAACACTATAATATTCTTACAACGGTCGTTATTTTCACTCAGTTCTTTTCTATCAGCTGTTTCAGTTGGATTGTTTAGGGGTTCGGGAGACAGGGAAGCTTTTGTTCGTGGTTTACTTCACGGACGCTCTCCGTAGTAGGCGTGCCCGCAGGGAAAAGCCAGGTGAGGGGGAGGTTCGGTCAGTCCTGCAAGCTACGGCGGGGTTAACGTCGTGTCTGACAGTGAGAGGGCGAGGCGCGGCGTTCGGTCCAAGGAAATAGGTCAGATCCCATTTTTCTGGCCGCGCAGCAGCTGCTTCCTCACAGACGACCTCCACACACACACATAGAGTAACACCATGTGTGTGTGACGTTTATGGTGAATGTGTGCAGGTGGGTTTCTCTGTCCTTGCATGTTTGTGGAAAGCCATCCAGCTGACTCTTTCACTTTGTTTGGTCAGTTTTGTAGCCGTCGTAGGCGCGACTTTTAGTCAATTTCTCTGTAGCAGCTTTTATTTATCCCTAGTTGTTGGATGCTGTTTGATTTTCCTTTCTCCTGGATGAACTCTGCTCACGTCAGGCAAATTAAATCTGTATTTGTTTTATTTATGAGCAGTGAGTCAGAGTACAAGTGAACCCAGGCGTCAGTGTGCTTCCTCCCAGGAGTGTGTGTGATCAGTGTAAAGTGCTGAGTCATGAGAAGCTTGTGTGTGTGTGTGTGTGTTAGTTTATGAGGTGACAACCAGGTGTTCCTGTTCAGCTGCAGCACAGTTTTTGCGCCAACCCTTCCTGGACATCTGTGTCTGTGTCTGCGTGTGTTGGTCCGATTTAACGCCGCGCATCTCTGCAGGACTTTCGGGATGCTGTCGCCAAGGCGACCCGTCAGAATGGGAAGCCCGTGGTGGACGAGCGGATCCTCAGCCAGATCCTGTACTACCTGCCTCAGCTGTACCAGCTCAACAAGGACCTGCTGAGGGAGCTGGAGGAGAGGGTGGCGCACTGGTACGCTCGCACACACCGCACCAGAGAAAAAAAACCTGCCAGTTTTATTAGTTTCTTCACCTTTAGTAAAACCTTGGGGGTCATAAAACCTGACATCCTGCTCTGAAACGTCTATTTATGTCTGCTCAAGACCGTTAAACGTCGGCACAGTGCTGCTGAAAGAGTGTCGCTTAATAAACCAAAGGAATACAGCTGCAAATTTATAAAAAAAAATCTTCTAAAAAAAGGAGTTAGATTGAACAGTTTCATTCTCCTCGTGTATAAAATGGGTTCCTCTCCGCATCGTTTGGCTCTGAAACTCAGAGCCAAGGGGCTCTGTTTTTTTTTTTTTTTTTTTTTTGCCTGTTCACAGGAGCGAGCACCAGAGACTGTCGGACATATTCGTCCAGAAAGGCCCGTACCTGAAGATGTACTCCACGTACATCCGCCAGTTCGACAACAACGTGGCCCTGCTGGACGAGCAGTGCCGGAAGAACCCGGCGTTCGCGGGCGTCGTCAAAGAGTTCGAGGTGGATTTCAGCTTCTTCTACTCAGCGTTTGCGACTTTATTTTTCTTGCACATCATATACCTTTAAGCGTAAAGATTTAACCACTGAATAGGTTGTTTTGATTCAGTTTTAAACCAACAAACACCCTGTTGTCTTTGTAACGTGTGCATGTTTTTGCAGCATCATAGTAGCACCGGCATTTAAAGGCTCTGCAGGGTTATCTCCAGCCGTCGGAAACATGCCTGAGAGCTTGTGTGTGTTTGTTTTGTCTCAGATGAGTCCTCGGTGTGCGAGCCTGGCTCTGAAACACTACCTCCTGAAACCGGTGCAGAGGATCCCTCAGTACCAGCTGCTGCTCACAGGTAAACAACACCTCCGACCGTCCGTCTGCTCACAGCACGTCAGGGCTCTATCAAATCATCACATCGTTTAATGAAGAATGAAACTCAGGTTTGTTGTGTTTATACTGCCCCCAAGTGGACAGTCAGAGTTGCTGAACCCTGAATTCAGCTGCAGTCCTTCGCCTGTGACATTCGGCGTGTATTTCTCCGTTTAGTCAATTATTATTTGCGTAAATTTCTATCATTTTCCACCATGTGATTGATTATATTTAAGTAAAAGAAGAATAAATGTTGAAATATAGTCAAGAAAAGTCAAACCTGTCAAGAAGTTCAATAAAAACGAACAAGTAAACAAAAACATGAGCTAAAATTAAAAAACATAAAATATTTCTAAAACTGAACTAAAAAAGTTAGCATTTTCAGCTGAAGGAAACTGAGGTGTTAAAGTTAAAACAAACAGAACAGAAGCTAAAATAAGCAAAAAGCAACTAAAAGCTGAAATTAGGAAAACTGTAGCCAAAAATGTAGCTAAAAGCTCATATTAGCAAAACATTAGCTGAGAACAGAATGTAGCAAAGCAGTAGCTAAAAGCTAAAATCAAGCAACAGAGTAGCTACCAACTAAAATGAGCAAAAATGTAGTTCAAATCTAAAATTAGCAAAACTGCAGCTAAAAGCTAACAGTAGTTAAAAGGGTTATAACAAGACAAAAAATAAATCAAGTTTGCTGAAGTAGATTTCAGAGAAAAACGTTTTTTTTTTTAAAAAAAGCAAAACTGTAGCTAAAAAACAAAATTAGATCAAGTTCGTTGAAGTAGATTTCAGAGAAAAAGTTAAAAACAAGAAGAACATTAAATCATTCAAGGAGTTTCAAACTGGAAGCCCCAGCTCACTGTTCCTGATCGAGACAAACTTTTTGACGCACAAACAGTTAAATTAGCTCAAAGTTTTCTAGCTAAAAATCCGCCTTTCTTTAAAGAACGTCTGAGAACCTTCAGGACTCGATCTTCTTTTGCTGCAAGAGTCCCTGAAGGATACGAAGCAGAGGAACCTGTGGGAGGTTTTTGGGGGGTTAAAAGTGAAATGTTTCATCTCCTCTGCTCCTCGACAGACTATCTGAAGAACCTCCCCGAAGACTCGGAGGACTATAAAGACACGCAGGGTGAGACGGCGATCAGTCCTCAGTGTCGGCAGCTACACACCAAACACTGACGCTCCCTCTCTGGTTTCTCTCTCCACGCAGCTGCGCTCTGCATCGTGAAGGAAGTGGCCAACCACGCTAATGACATCATGAAACAAGGGGTGAGACCTGATTTTATCTGGGGGGGCGGGGCCTCTTCTGTTCGCCTCTCCTCATCTGTCGAACGGCTGTTTTTCTGTTTTGTTGTTTTCCAGGATAACTTCCAGAAGCTGATGCAGATTCAGTACAGTCTGAACGGGCAGCACGAGATCGTCCAGCCGGGCAGGGTACAGACACTGAAAAGAGCCAGCCGTGCGGGATTTTAAAGCCCCCGGGTAAAAGCATGTTCCTGTGTGCAGGTGTTCCTCAAGGAGGGGACGCTGATGAAGCTGTCCAGGAAGGTCATGCAGCCACGCATGTTTTTTCTGGTGAGCGGCAAGGAGGCGGAACCGAACATACGGTCCAGTTTTTTACACAGTGGTCTCTTACAGAAGAACAAAAAAAAAAAAAAAGCACTCGCTGGTATTTCTGCTCACAAATACGACAAAAGCAGGCGAGAAGAGAACACGAGCCGAGTTATATGAAACAACTAGAGGGCGCTCTAAGCTAAGATGGTGTCCGGAACGGGTGGACCTTTAAACTCATGAGCTAAAACGACCAACACACCCTCTGGTGTCGACATACAATCTAAAAAGTGTTAAAAAGCTGATTTAAAACCACCATTTAACGCTTACTGTGGTGTAGATCTAACTGGATCTGTGTCACAAATCATCTCTTTACAATAGCCGGATTCAGAGTTGATACAACAATCGATTTCAACAATCGTACAACAATCGTGTAAAACAGCTCGATGTTATGGAGGGAAAACATACTGGGTGTAACTAACGAGGATCTAAACTGGACCTGAGGTCAGTCACTGATTCCTGACGGACCTCCTGTGGTTTCAAGTCTTTTCAAGCAGTTGATGAATTTGCAGCCGACTTTTTGTAACAAGTAAAGTGTGTAAATGTCAGCTCTGCTGGCCAATCTGTTAGCCAATTCAATTCTGGCATTTTTACATTTTTTATTATAGACACAGTTGTATTTTTGACATAGTCTGCCCTTATTCGGGGCTATTTAGCCAAGTTTTAGCTCAGCACCAAGCGCAGCCGTAGCGGTTGCTGCGGAGCATCGCCAGGTCACGTGACCGGAGCGCACTCGAGTTGTTTTTATACGCTCACGTGTCGTCTTACTGACAAGAGGTCAGCCCAAAGACGAGTTCGGTGGCATAGAAATTGTGTATTTCAGGTTTTTTTTTGCTGTTGCAGAGAGATGCTTGTTCACAGCTGGGAAAATAGTCTGAAGCAACAAAAAGACAACTTGAAAGGTCTTAATGAATATAAAGTTTTACTAAAAACTGTCATTTCTTTCCTTTCATGCCGGTTTTCCCAGTTTAACGATGCACTCATGTACACCACTCCAGTCCAGTCGGCCCAGTATAAACTCAACAGTGTTCTCTCTCTGGCTGGAATGAAGGTTTGGAAACTCAACTCAGTTCCCGTAGAACACCTTAAACCCACAATTTTTGTTTTCAGTTTCACGGGTGAAGCTGCTGCGTCTGTGTTTCCCAGGTGAGCAAGCCGAGTCAGGAGGCCTACCAGAACGAGCTGAACATCGAAAGTGTCGAGCGCTCCTTCATCCTCTCTGCCAGGTCAGCTCCTAGCCGTCGGGCCGAGGGGGGGGGTTTGAAGCCCGCCGCGCGTTCTGACGTGCTTCTGTGTCCGTCCGCAGCTCGGCGAAGGAGAGGGACGAGTGGTTGGAGGCCATCGGCAGGGCCATCGACGATTACACCAAGAAGAAAATCACCTTCACATCGAGTCGAAGCCAGGAGGAGGTGTGGCTGTAGGCCTGTGTGTGCGCCGTGCTTTACTTCCTCTTTTATCTTCACCAGTGTGTGTGTGTGTCTGTGTGTTCGCTCAGGCGGAGGGAACCGTCGACAGCGGGGCTCCTTTAGGTTCCAAAGCTCCAATCTGGATCCCGGACCTGAGGGCCACCATGTGCATGGTCTGTACCTGCGAGTTCACGTTGACGTGGAGGAGGCATCACTGCCGCGCCTGTGGAAAGGTCTGAGCCGCCGCCGCCGCCGCGCCCTCCGCACGGTGCCTGAATAACCCCGGTCTCATCTCAGGAACATGTCCCTCCGTGCAGGTGGTGTGTCAGGCCTGCTCGGCCAATAAGTACTACCTGGAGTACTTGAAGAACCAACCGGCCCGCGTGTGCGACCACTGCTTCGCCAAGCTGCAGGAGAACAGTGAGTCCTTCCCGCCGGGATCCATCGCCTAAAAAAAAAACAAAGAAGAAGAATTTGATTCGACCCAGAAAGGCGAAATATCTCTGTGCTGCACACCTACACTGTTGTCCAAAATCTTCAGCAGTGAAAACACATCAAGTAAACGTATAGATAAAAACTATTAGGTACTTCTGTATAAAGACTTGGACTGGACACTGCTTAATCCTATGGCACCTAAACGCATCATCTGAAAACTGCATAATCAAAAAAAAAAGACATGAACAAACAGTTGAATTATTCATTAATAGCAAGTAGAAAAGAGCTACAAATTTCTACCTCCTCCAACAAACTGTTCACTAAACCCCATGAAAGTGAAAGGCCCAGCATTCCTTGACAGAATGCATATCACCCACCGCCTTTCATGGTTTAAATCAAAATTGTATGATGGAGTTGTAGCCATTTTGGTATGCTGAGTCATGAGTGTAGTTCGCTTCGTGAATGACTCTCAGCTACTACCACATCGAATTTTAGCTCAATAGCTGTAAGATTAACTGAACTATAGCCGTTTTTGTGCTAATTACGGTTGATTATCTGTGATGGCAATCTTGAATAAGTTGGCTCCAAACGTTATTCAGTTTTAGAGGTACATCCAGTGACTACGTTCTGAGAGTTTTATTCAAATCCTTCGTATCTTTCATTAGATATTTTGCTAACAGACAGATGGAGTCGACTCCAATAGTTAGTGGCGAAGTTTTAAGCAAAGGTCTCCTGTGATCAGGCAGCTGTCGGAGGGTGACTCTCAACTACTACCACACCAGGTTTTAATTCAATATCTGTAAAACTGAGTGAGTTAGAGCCATTTCTGTGTTTCTAAGGTTCGACCAGCCCTGGCGGCCATCTTGAATCGGGTCGGCTCCAAACGTTAATCAGCTGAAGTCGTACATCCAGTGATTACTTTCTGAGAGTTTCATTAAAGTCCACCCCCCGGTTCAGGAGATGTTCTGCTAACAGACAGACACGTGATCTTTCTACGGTTCGTTCATGTTTCAGGTGACCGCTGCGCCTCCACGTCCACGTCTCCCATCAAATCCGGAGCGTTCTCCTTCACGAGGAAACAGAAGAAGATTCCTGCCGCGCTGAAGGAGGTGCGGATCGCTCGTGAACTCGGCAGGTTTTTTTTCTTCCAGTGTCAGTCTTCAGGTGAGGTCACCTCCTGTCGTGCCGTTTGTCCAGGTGTCCGCCAACACGGAGAACTCCTCCATGAGCGGCTACCTGTGCAGGTCCAAGGGCAACAAGAAGCAGTGGAAGAGGCTGTGGTTCGTCGTGAAGAACAAAGTGCTGTACACGTACGCCGCCAGCGAGGTACTCGCGCTCCGCCCGCCGCCATCCGCTGCCGCCACTGCCGGCATGAACCCTGAGAACTAATCGGCTTGTCTTCCCCCGAGCAGGACGTGGCGGCGCTGGAGAGCCAGCCGCTGCTCGGTTTCTTCCTGCGGGAGGAGAAGAACGGGCCGGCGCAGAAGCTGCAGTTCAAGCTGTACCACAAGAACACGCTGTTTTACATCTTCAAGGCCGACGACATCCCCACAGCTCAGAGGTACAGGTGGCGCTTCCCGCCCCTACCCCACGCGCAAAACGCCCAGCTGGGCGTTTTCATAACTTTAGTTGTTCGGCCTTGATGTCAGCAAATCCTGCTTTTTGACTCAACAAGTCAGTTTCCTCATTTATAAACTAACTCGACTTTCTGATGCTGCTGCATGAATAAATGAGCAACCAGTTTCAAGATGAGGCTAAAATCATTTTTTTTTTTGTTTGTTTGTTTGTTTGTTTGTTTGTTTGTTTTGAGTGACTGAATGTAAAAGTCCCAGTCAGAGGGAGCAATAAACAAAAGAATCAAAGTCGACTTTTTTCTCGTCGCAAGCAGCTAATTTTGTTTTTGCTTGTTTCTCTTTTTAAGGTGGATCGAAGCATTCCAAGAGGCAATGATTCTTGAACAGTAGGTGCCGTTCTCACAGTGACAGACGAGCCTGGACTGGGGGTCAGAGGTCACCAGCTCAGGACGGATCCAGGTGGACAGATTAAAACGTGACCAGGGTTTCTCCCCTTTTTTTTTTTTTTGTTTTGTTTTTGGACCCTAAAAGACATTTTAAGCCACAAAGCAGCAGCTTCAGACATCGCTGAAGTGGGCCGAGGTTGGAGCTCAGAGCGAGGCGCAGTTGCGGGTCAAAGGTCATGTCCAGAAGCAGGGGTGTGGACGTACAACTGAAAGGCTGGCTGGGGCCATTCAGAGCCCTCGGAAGTCTTCGGAGAGCTGGAAGTCTGGGACCGATTCTTAAAAATGTTTTCAGCTGAAGGAATCCCGGCGATACACAGTCGAAACCAGATGTTTAAAATGTTTTAACGTCACCGTGTGACATTAAAACAGACTAAACCTTTCCTCTTTCAGGTCAGTTAGAACTGATTTCAGGAATCCTATCTGTTAAATCCCCAAATATCGAGAGAAAGAGGATGTTTTATTACTTTCTGTCAAGTCACAAGTTTGCACAGGCTGAGATTACTGTACCATTAAACAATTGGTTAAAGCTCAGATGATGATGTCACAGCTTTGGAAGCCTTTGATAGGTTTGTTGACAACATTTGAGGTAACTGGAGGCACCCAAAGAAACCTAAAAAGACAAATTAATGTTTGTAAAATGCACACAGGGACAGAGACCATAACATTTGGAGACACGTCCTGTCTGATGAAACTCAAATTGAAGTGTTTGGCCATAATGACCATCGTTACGTTTGGAGGGAAAAAGAGGGAGGGGGGGCTGAGAACGCCATCCCATCTGTGAAACATGGGGGTGGCGAATCTGCAGCCTCTTCTTGCTGGGAGGCAACAGCTCTAACCGCTGCACCACTGTGCAACAAACCTTTATCCTGTTTAGTCTGAATTAATGTCACAGAGAGAGAGTTTTTGTATGGAAACATCTGGTTACAACTGGAAAAACCCACCAAATCCTTGGCGTGCGGTTTCTTCTGGGTGGTGTTTGCAGAGTTTGTGCAAAAAAAAAAAAAAGGTGGGATTTTTAACTGTGAAAAATGAAGCTTTAACACAGGAAGAGGAGGACTCGAGTCACAGTTTACTAACCAGCATCCTGGAAACAACTGGAAACATCCCACCTAATGTAGATCATTTCAACCTAAAATCCAGAAATAATTAACAGGTTTGGAATGGACACAAAGGAGCAGCGTTGACCTTTTTTTGTTGTTGTTGTTGTTTTATTATTTTTTTATTAAAGCCAAGAGCTAATATTTATAAAATATGAAGATTTATTGTTGGAAAAGCGCAGGCTGCCACTTACTTTCAGAGTCAGAGTTGTTAGAAAAATGATCCAAATGAGTCGTTTGGGTTTCTTTTTAATAAGTGAACACTGTGGAAAATACACGTATTTCTTTTTTTTTACTGCTCAGAGGACAGTTTTCTTTTAAAGACATTTTATGTTTTGAGAATAAAAACAAAACAATTTATCTTTTTTTTAAAAACACGTTTATGACTCAGAGACATTTTGTAAAGACAAATGTGTTGATTTAGAAGCCCCCGAACTCCTATTTTTTTAGCGAAGAAGTCTTTATTTTTCTCTCTCTACTATTGTCTTTAATTAAGAAAATCTGCTGGAGCCCACTGGGGGAAAATTAAAAACAAAGGATAGCAATTCTTCATGATTGTACGTTAACTTTTGTCTCTTCCGAACAGCGTTTCTAAACTGTCAGGCAACAGTTTGTAATAAAATCTCTATAAATCACTCGTCCTGGATCTGATTCTTTCTCCTTACCTGCACTTTGAGTTGTGCTGCTGGTAATTAAAAAGGGAAATTGTGCTTTTTTCCCCCCTTTTTAATATACAGGAAATCTGTGTTATTTTGCATAAATGTGTTCATTGATGACAATGCAACAAAAAAAATGGATGTTTTACATACATGCTCATTAGGTTACGAGTCATAAATCAGGTTATTATGATTAAATATAATCAAAATAATGATTACAAGAGCAATAATAACATATAGTGAAGCTTATTTATGCCTGTCCCAGGTCAAAGTCCCACAAAACAGGAAAAAAAAAGCAAAAGAAACAAACTCAGTAAATGATTTCCCTCATCTTAAACACATTACAGTCATTACCTAAATATATTATCTGTAAATACCCTAACTTTTAAAACTGATTTTATTCATTTTTAACTTTTTGCTAAGCACAAGAGAAGTCAGTTGTGTTGTTTTTAAGAACACGTCTGCGTCTAAATTGTTCAAATCTGGAGGGAATAAAAAAATTGTATATTCATTTTGGGAGTCTTTGTGTATTATTCTGATAGCTCCTTTGTTTATTTGTTTTAAATGTATTTCCCCAACTTTCAACACAATGTAGAGACAATATATGCAAACATTTTACATTTAGTAATCCTCTAAATCTACAAAAACACCTACAGATTCAGATAACGTATTTTTAATAGAAGCTAAATGTGGCTTTCAGCAGAGTTTATGACCTATAATCACACCTCAAAGTGTTGTTTTATAAACTTCTTTTAACTCAAACTCCATTTAAGTTAAGACACCAAGAAACAAAATAAATTTAGTTTAAAATCAAACTGTTTTTTAAAAATAAAATCAGTTCAATTTTTACAAATTCTTTTGCATCTAGTAGTAGTAGTAGTAGTAGTAGTAGTAAAAGCTAATTAACGGACTGAACTATGCGCGGAACTAAAAGTTTTGCTTCCTGTTCCGACGGACCATTTGTGTGATGGTTCCGTGTAAACATGGCGGCGATCGCTAACTTGGTCCGAAGGGTTTTTGGCCGACGAGGAGGAGGTCATGGAGGAATTCGAAGCTTTGTCTACCCAATGTTTAAGTCAGTTTAACCCAAAATGTTTGTGTTTTGTGGCAAAGGGCGATGGAGAAAAATAAAAACATAAATAAATTTAAACCTTAAAATGTCCGCCCGGGGAGCTAACTTCGGTTAGCATGTTGACAGAAGTCATACAGGACTCGGGATTTCATGTCTTAATCTACTTTAAAATTTGCTTGTTGACAATATTAGGCGTTTGGTGTAATTTATAGAAGGGTTTTCCGATTATAAGAGCCTTTTTGGGAGTTAATTTGTGTCTTGTTTTTGTTTCCTGATTTGCAGAGAGGTCGAAGTAAAAACAGGCTCCTTGGTTGGTGTTGATAAATATGGAAACAAATACTATGAGAACAAGAAGCGCTACTTTTTCGGTAAGTTCAGTGTTTCTAACTTCTTTTAGTCTCAGTAAATTCACAAATTATGGCTTAAATCAGATAAAACCTCAAACAGTTATCCTTGTACGAAGCATTCAGTGACTAATTGAAGACAGCGTGTTAGTTGTTTATTTCCGGTTTTGCTTCATTACAGTTTTCAAATGTAAACAGTTCTGACTTTTAATTCTTTATAATGTCATTCCCCCTCGTAGCATGTAAAGGATGCTTTTATTTGTTGTTCCTCTTCTCCAGCTGTGGTCATTTTACAGAAAGTGTCTTAATAATGTGTCCGAGATGACTGTTCTGTGTTGTTATCTCTGTGTTCAGGACGCCACCGTTGGGTGGTCTACACCGGCGAGATGAACGGAAAGAACACACTTTGGGACGTGGACGCCAGCATGGTGCCCCCTGACTGGTCAGACATGTGATTTATTATTTAAAGAAGGCAGACAGAGTGTCTCTGTGGTCCTGAATGCACACATTATCAGCGTTTTGGTTTTTTTTCTGGAAGGGTGAGCAGAAATGTTTGGTTCATTTTGTCTTTTTTGCTCAGGCATCGCTGGCTTCACAGTATAACGGACCACCCACCCACCACACATCCTCTGGAGTCCCAGAAGTTCCTCGCCGAGGTCCACCAGTTCAACGTGAGCGCCACCCCGCAGCAGTACGTCCCCTACCCCACCACCCGCAAGAAGATCCACGAGTGGGTTCCTCCCAAAGCCGGAGCCCAGTGAACTCTGCCCGTTTCATCTCCACGTTGTAATTTATGGATTACGTCCGTGTCCCAACACATTGTGAATAAAACCTCCAACACTGACGCTTCTGAAACTTCTGTCAGTGTTTCTTTCTGAGCTTAAGGTTTAAAAGCTTGAACAGGTGGCCGCTAACGGTCTTAATTTAGATATGTTTACGACAGAACACCCAAACAACTAATAATTCCACGTAATAATTATAAACTTTAATACGTTCGGTTTCTGCCTGTATTCTTATGCAGCTTTTTTGGGAAGAATTGTGTTGAAATATTATATATACTTATAATATATATAATATATACCAAATATTTTCACTAAACTGACTATTTCTGTTCTATATGATTGAGTTTTAAACCAGTTCAGATGTTTGAAGCGTTTAAAGAATTCGATTTAAAAACAAGTAATGAGTCTTTTCTCACGTTTGACCTCCTGCAGACCGACGGCGTTCATCGTGGTAAACTAGAGCAGCTGCACTTTCTGCAAACAGGTAACTGCTAACATCTGCTAAAACTGAGTTGGTAAAGCTAAAATTAGCATACTGTTTGGTAAATTGAAGGCTTGCTAAAAGCAGCAAAATTCTAAATGTGGCAGAATGTCAGGTTAAAATAGCACAAAGCTAGATAAATGAATGCTAGCAAAAAAGCAGTAAAACCCTAGCTAAATGCCAAGTAAAAGCTAAAAGTAGTTTTAGAAGCAAACAGAATGTAAACAACAGTGAATGCTGCAGTTACATCACTAAATTTAAGTCCAGTAAGTAAATCTATAAACTATATTACCATAAATACAAAACATGTAGAGATTTGTGTGTGTGTTTAATTTGTCTTCAGTGTGCAGAATTATATCTCTGGGTGGTTTAATACCCCTTCTGTGGAGACGCTCTGTGTATTGTAATGCTGTAATGAGGTTTGAGGAGCAGCAGGGGGCGCTGTTTAGCTGTATGTGTCCTCCTGAGCCCAGGCCCGTCACCTCAGCTGTATCAAATCAGTCTGGATCAGCCTCTGGTGTCAGCAATGAACGATCCTCTCTCATCTTTTTTTTTTTTATTCATTTATTTTTTCATTTTAAAGCAAACCGAGGCAGCGTCTCGTTTAACCCCCTGACTTATTTACCAGACAAAGAGCCGGGGGTGTCTGAGTCATCCGTTCATTAGTTGCTCTACGTCTGGCCTTGGCTGAGGGCTGCAGTCTGATTCACGCGGTGTAAATGGAGCAGATAATCTCTGCCTCTGTCTGTGGGTTTGCTGAGGCAGCTCGGTGCTGAGGTGGGTGACCTTTGACCTCTCCCCCCCCTCTCCTGCCTGACTTCCTCCCTTCGCCGGGCTTCTCCTCCACCGAGGAAGTCGATGTTGGCTTCTGCTCAGAGTCGGGCGCCTTCGGGTGGTTTCATTTTTGAGGTCCTCCCTCTGAGCGTTTGGCTTTTGAAAATGTCCCAGTTCTGTCCCTGTTTTCCCCCCTAAGTGTCTCCGCTCGCAGGAACACCGAGGGGTGGGGGGGAGATCAAGCTGAGAAGACATTTTTGGTTCTTAGCAGCGGGACTTTAATGTGTCTGAGAGGGTCAAAACCTTGAGTTGTCATAATGTAGAGTACTCAGGATTAATTTGCTGCTTGTACAAACTTCACCCGATGTCATAATTACAGCATCTTTACTGTTCAGGCTGTTCAGACCCCTTTATAGACCTCTTACTACTGTTTCTTTCAGTTGAAGCTTTTTGTCCCCGTCCCTGGCGGCCATGTTAAGAGCAGGTCTTAAAATGAGGTTTGAAACTTCCTTTATGATCTCATTCAGCCTCTAGGATCAGCGTCTCAGCTTTGGTTTTGTTGCTGTTTTTTTCTCAGTGCACGCACATTGAATGCCTTCAGCCATCCTTTCCCACGTCTGGTTTTCCACAAGGTGGGGGGAAGGATTGGAAGGAGAGGCTCCAGGAAGGGGATCTGTGTGACTTTATTTGATAAGTAGGTCCGGATCTCAGTGACCGATTCTGCGTTTTTAAGGTGTTCCTGCGTTTCAGGTTTGCTGTTCTCGAGCCTTACCAGTGCTCATCCGAGGAAAATCGTTCCTGGGCGGCGTTGGCTTCTCACCTGCCCGCCCGCTCTCCAGCTGTAGGGTCCCCTCCGGAGCCACACCATCAGGACTCCTCGCGACCCCCCACGACACCACCCCAGTATCAGCTCTGCTGATGTACCCGAAACCCAGGCCAGAGTAGAACCAGACATCACTTGCGCTTTTTATTATCTTTGTAAACAAACTTTCTCACCTCACCGCCCGTCTCCTAGCGCGATTCTGCACGCGGGTCAGGAAGTTACCCCCTGACATGACGAGGACTGTTTCCTTTTTTATTATTATAATAAAAATATGCAAAAGAGCTCCTGTTTGTTGTAGTTCCTGCCCAGTACTGGAGGGTGTGTGTCTGTTAGTGAAACATCTCATGAACTGCTGGACAGAAACGACTCAAAGCCACAACGCCCGCTGATTCAAGGCCTTTCATTTTTGCTTAGATTTGATGCATCCGCTGCTTCAGAGTGAAATTATTTGTCTTTCTAGGTGCTTAGCGTTCCTTTAAAGGAATTTAACCAAACCCTGACCCCTCGGCGGAACAGCTGCCACCAGCAGAGGCCTGAAACTGCCCCGTGTTGGTGATGAAAAGGCCCCGGCCTCTGAGCAGGAGTGGGTGCAGAGACCCCGGCCTCCTTGGACTCCTCTGTCCCGCTGCACTCCTTCGTTCCCCTCCTCTCCTTCAGTCCGTGCTCCGCTGCTGATTGGCAGGCTCAGAGTGGCTGATGGAGGGCGCCTGATAGGCGTCGGCGCTCAGGAGCACGCTGCCCTGCCTCCGTCGCCGCCTATTAAGGCTCCCTTTACCCCTGAGAGCGCAAGCGCTCGACAGAGAGCGCACCTCAGGGCGAGGGAGCAGAGTCCGGGGCGTCAGAGCGCGTTGACTCTGAGAGCTGCCGCCACGAGGAGAGGCCAAGATTTCACAATCAGAGAGGATAAAGAGACGAGACGGGCACTCCTCCTCCATTAGAGTCCTGAAGCGTCAGTCCCACAGAGCTCCCCGGGGTTCCTAAAGGCTGCGGCTGCGTGCACTTTGACCTCAGGCTGTGAGGAAGAGGAGGCATGAGGAAGAATAACAGCGCTATCCCGCTCATCTATGTGACAGAGGTAGCTCCTTTATTACCTTAAAGCTCAAAGGTTTCCTCGTTGTCTTGCCTTTCTGTTGCTTTTACACTCTGCTGCATGAGCCGAAAGCTGAAGTCAGAAGTAACGAGTCGAGGTTTCTTCTTCTTCGATTATTAGCTCTGTTTTTGCTGCTTTTAGAACGGCTCGTCCCGTCGCAGCGAGGGAAGGAAGTATTTCACAGTTTGACGTTGAGTCAGACAAGTTTCGCCACGTTCTCGCTGGCATTTCAGGTTTGAGTAACACCTGAGGAATGCAAAGCAAGAGGTTCGAGATCGCAGGGTGCTGGTTTTCATTTTCTCTTTCTTTCAAGCTTGTTATCTATTAATATAAAGTCTATATATGTATATGTATTTAAAAAACAACCCTGAAGTTTCTGTTCTGCTTTTTAGTGCTGAGCAGGAGGGACTGTCTGCGTCCTTCCTGCCATCTGAGCCTCATCTTTAAAAGTGTCCACTCTAAAGAGAGCTGTCTCTTATTCTACATCCAGCTGTCCTTGTTTCATGATGTTATGTCCCATTTTTCTTGCGTACATGCACAAGAAAATGTTACATAATCCTCCATCTCTAACCACAATGAGGCTCTTCCTGTCATGCCATCAGTATCCTTCAGTACACAAACAAGGAAACAGTCGAGGGAAGGAGCAGCAGGATTTTATCTTTCCCCTGTGGGGATTTTCATCCTCCTCCAGTTAAAAGGCAAAGCAGCTCGTTCCTTCAGCTGGTGACTTCCATTTATTTAACAAGATAACACGCAGATCTGCAGTCTTTGCCCCCTTCACGCTCCCTCCCATTAAACCAGAGCGTGTTTCCTGTTGACGGCAGGTTTATTTTAGTGCAACGTATCCACAGCCATCCCGCCGCTTCCCCGTTTGCTTTCTGCACTTTTTGCAGGCCTTACAGGTGGTTAGAGCAGGAAAAAAGCCCCACGAAAAAGGTCTTTTTTAGCAGAGTTTTACCTTTTCAATTCTTAATCAATGAACGTATTTGAAACCACGTTTAAATCTGTCTCCTCAGCAATCGTTCCAGCGCCCTAAAAAAAAAAAGTGTTGTTTTGCCTGCAGGGCATGCTGAAGCTCCTCTCTTCCGTTTAAAGTTGCAGTTCAGCTCATCTGAAGGGCCGTTCTGGGGACATCTATCAACAATCAGCGTGTTACCTGTTGACGACAACTCTTCGAACAGCCTCAGTTTGGAACCAGTAAAGTTTATTTCTGATCAGGTTCATTTGCGAGCTAACGGGCCGTCTTAAAATGACTCTTTAGGCAAAACAGTGTATTATATTTATACAGGAAGTATTTGGGTACTTCCTACAAAAAACCCCGTAGAAATTTATGTAAAAAAAACAAAACATGTAATGTGAAATTGATGATGATATCAAAAATGACCAATTATTATTTTTTATGAACTAAGGTGTAATTTCAACACGGTCAAAATTAAACTTCTCCAAACTGAATGTCGTTCAAAGAGCTATGTCTACGACAGGTAAGATATTCGTCGTTCACAGGTTTTCCACAGAACCCCACTTCAATCTGAACGATCCATTTGGCTGCAGTAACAAGACAACTATAGTTATTTTTGGATTAAAATCCCCTCTGAACCTCAGAATTGGGTAGAATTAGTCTTTTAAACGCATTCATTCAATGTGGCTGAACGCAGTGCAGGTTCGACGCGATCGTCCTTAAACTAAATCTTAGCTATTTATGATTTTAACACCATCAAACAGCCCCTTTTTGCTCATTCGAGTCAGAGGGTTTAAAGTATTTCGATGCGTCAGCAGTTCCCCTCGTTCCAAAATCAGCCAGAGGTGCACTGAAGTGAACCTTCAGAGTTCGTAACCCCCCCGGAGAAAGATGGTTTAAATCTGAGGAGGACGTCGACTGACTCAATGTATTCTGATATTTTCGACAGTTTTCAGGAAACGAAAGCCTCCGAAATAGCTTTCAGAATTACTGTAAGTTTTCTTTTTGTTTCGGCTGGCATAGAAACTGCTGAGGAAGTGCTGCGTGGTCCAAATTAAGAGAACAGAAGTGGCTTTTACGGAGGATTCAAAGACTCTGAAGGTTTCCGTGTACATCATTGAAATCAAACTTTTTACCCCTTCCTGTCCCCTTGAATTAAACACAATGACCAAAGTAATTAAACCATGTTTGATTTCCTTCTCCCCTTTAAAAAAGAAAGAAAAAAATGCATTTATAAATAATTAAAGGACTTCATAATGACATAAAACGACAGAGATAATGGTTTAATGGGAAAGCTCTCAATAACAGAGGAAAGGTCAGTATTTCACCCTCAATGGGAGCCTTTTTTCATAAATTAACCATCTGTTCTGTAACAAATGATGTTTCATGGTTGGTTATTATTTACTTCCGTTGGTTTCTTTCAGTCCATTACTCATACAGGTTGTTATTCCTGCCACAGTAATTACCTTTTTTCTTTCTTTTTAGACGTTTCACAGCATGGAAAATACTATAAAACCCCCTTCACACAAATATCAGTCACTGTGCTTGGAAACAGTCTGGTCTTATATGATTATATATAAATATATATATATTTCCTCACTGTGGCAGAAAGCCAGCGGCTGCTAAGAAGTCCAAATAAGTTCAGGAACTTCATTTATCACCAGAATAAAATGTGAAGCCCTGAGCCAAAGCAAGTGGGGGCAAAATATCAATTAGGATCCAAGTAAAAATAGTTTTGACGTTGAAGCTTTGGCTTATTTTTTTTCAGGTTGTTTTACTCTTGAACAGCTCAGGAGGGTGATTTAGTTGATCTACTTAAGGCCTGAATGATTCTTCCTTTAGCGCTAATCTGAAAACGTTAAACGGTAAACTGACTAATTTCACGTGGAAATAAAATGCTCGGAAGAAATTATCAAGTTCAAACAAGAATTAATCTGTTGACACATCACTATATGTCATTGTTCAAGTTTAAAACATAAAGAAAGGATTGCACACTGTAAGTTGTTTAGCCTGTTTAGCTTGTTTAGCTAGCACCAAACGTAGCTTATATACACTTGACTAACATTATCTGATCTTTGGTATTATAAGGTGACTGTAGGTCGATATGAAGGTGTTTGTTTGTTTGTTTAGCTCTCAAAACTACAGAGAATTTTCTATCTGTTTAGCAGCTAAATGCTTTGCTGCGTTAGCGGGCTAGCTGCTAGCTGCTAACTGCGCAACGTCAAAAACCAAACAACTGCAAGAAAAAAGGCAAGAAACTTAACAAAACAGTAAACTGATTTAATTTTTTTACACCAATGTATAGGGGAAAAAAATAACAAACAAAACAATTTTAATGTGTGTTTCTATGGAAGCTCATTTCCGCCACTCTGATGAAAAAAAAAACTTGTATCTTGAGATAGTATCTCATAATTATGAGATACAAGTTTGTTTGTTTTTTCATCAGAGTGGCGGAAATGGGCTTCCATATGTATCGCTTATGACTTTTTATCAAAATGAAAATGAGAGAGTTCAAACATTTACACCATAAACAGAAGACTAATGTGGACTGGGCCTAATGATGTTAAAGACAGAGACAGAGAAAATGTTTTTTATTTTTAACAGTAATAACATCTTGGGTATGTCTGGAATAAGACAATAACTCCTTTCAAATGAAAAACGGGTTTATTTCTGGGCTCCAATGTGCTAAGATGTGCTAAAACTGAATGAACTATAGTTGTTCTTCAAAAGTGTTACATGAAGATAAATATAAATGTTTATAATAAATGTCATCCCCCCCACTGCCAGACTAAATTATGGTCATTTCAATATGAGTAGAAAGGATATCTCAGTCCCTTGATGATCATATTTGATATATTTGGTTACTTTTTTGTCTGGTATCCTAAGTTTGGGTAGTTTCTGTTACACAGTTGTTATAATCTGGTTCTTCTGGTCTATTCTTTGGTTTTCAGTCAGATGTCAGATTCTCTGAAAAACTTATGCTATGTTGCTTGGTTTCTTTTTGATTTGATCTTTGACTTCCTGTCTGTTCAGTCAGTCAGTCCAGTTTGTGTTTTGCCCTCCAAACCTTCCTGCGCTTAGATCATTCAGCCACTCGCCACCTTATATGCCTTCATATAAGGTAGACCTGACCCCACTAAACACACATCGGCTCACAGCTGCAGGCCTTTTACATCTCAGGATATTAACTTTTATTAACAATTTTAAAATCCCTGAGTAAAATTGCAGTTTTTTTGTACTTGAGACCAAAAAAAACACTACTTTTACTTCTGAATATGGATTCAGACGAGCCATTTTCATCAATTCTTGTAACTGCCAATCAAATTTTGAACGCAAATAGTATATTGCTAAAAATATTAACATTTTTACATCTTTTTTTTTTTTTTTACAACCAACAGCTGCCCACAACTCGGCTGTAACTTTAATTTGACGATTAAAAGACAGAAAAGTCTCCACTCTCCACAATTAATCACTTATTTGGGAGTTTTCACGCTTTAGTCTGTCATGGTTTATGAGCTGGGATTCATTTGCTTCAAAATAATAAATTATGTAGCATTGAAAAATTTGACTTTTTAACAAACGATTAGAACAAATACGTGTCACATTTTTACCACCACCTTCTCTTGCCAGACGATAAAATAATGTTATTTAAATTAATGTTTGTATTAAAATTAGGATTAAGCTATTACTTTTCAAGTGTACAAAGAACTATATGCTAAAAATAAATGAGAGGGTTTATTTACAACTGACCTGTCTGCTTGATATAATCAGCACTGTGTGTGTGTGTGTGTGTGTGTGTGTGTGTGTACACTTGGGTTTTGTTGTCTTTTTAGGACCTTTTCTGGTAGAATCACCTACCTTGTCAGGACCTGTAGTCCTTACGGGGACCAAAGTCTGGTTCTAATATGATGGGACTGAGTTTAGGTTAGTGATGGTTTAGTTATGTACTAGTAATGGTTAGCGTTAGGCTTCAGAAATGAATGAAAGTCAACATAATGTCCTAACAAGGATAGAAATACAAACGCGTGCGTGTGCACTCATGCAGATTTTGTATGATCCCATCCTTCATTAACATATAACCTTGCTGCTGCCTGTAGCCTCTGGCCACCTGCTCTGAAGAGGAATAAAAGGCTTTGTGTTGTAAACACAGGCATGCTTTCTTCTCTCTATTATTAGAAAAGCTGTCATTTCTCTGCTCAGTTTTTCTTCTATTGTTTTGTGTCTCTTTCACTGTCACAAACACGACCGAAGAGTTGTACCACTTCATTGTAAGGGGTCATTTATAAGTAATATGTCCAGAAATTTTCTTCACAGTGTAAGAAAAGCCAGTCCTCTGTGTCAGACTAAAGCTGAATTAGCTGAATGTAGCTTTAAGGCTAGGCTAGCCGAATATGACATGACAAAAACTAAAACATAAAAACAATATAGATATACAGTATATAACAATATAACTGTATATAACTGTAGGCTATAGCCTATTTAGTATGGGGCGCCGTTTGTAAAGGAGCTTGTGCTCAAAATTCATGCCTAAATTTTGTCACATTTAGCTTCAAACACTGTTTTAAAATGTAGTGTTGATTTTCTGATGTCACTTTTTACAACATTTAGCTAATTACATGTAATTGTTACAGCTACATGCTAAATATAAATCTAA
>NC_051447.1:7202165-7218727 GCF_001649575.2 Kryptolebias marmoratus | reverse complement strand
ATATTTAGCATGTAGCTGTAACAATTACATGTAATTAGCTAAATGTTGTAAAAAGTGACATCAGAAAATCAACACTACATTTTAAAACAGTGTTTGAAGCTAAATGTGACAAAATTTAGGCATGAATTTTGAGCACAAGCTCCTTTACAAACGGCGCCCCATAATTTAGTAACATAAAAAGAAAGAAAGCATGTTGTATTTATGTACTTATTTCTGCCTAAAAATGGAATCTTATAATGTTGGTCTATTAGCTATATGTAGGCTAGCAACTGGTTACTTAAAAGCAAAAGAAGCATGTTTTATTTGTTTATAAACTGAAATGTAACAAAAACAAATACTTGCTGTTTAACTGTAGGTTAGCCTCAAAAAAGAATAAAGAAAATGTGTTTCACTGTGTTAAAAATAAAATATAAAAACAACTAATTAGCTGCATTTAGCTCTAACGCTAGGTTAGCCTAGCATTGGAGCTTAGCATCTTCTTATGATAAGAAGAAGGTGTGTTTTATCTGAATAAAAACTAAAACAAAACAATGTACTAAATGGCTGTAGGCTAGCCTAATCAAAAACATGAAAGCTAAAAATAAAAAAGAAACAAAAGAAAAAAGGAATCTTAAAAATGTAGCCTAGCTGGATGTAGGCTAGCTAAACTGGATAAAGCAAACAAAACATGTTTTATACTGAAACATAAATACATTAACAGTGTATGGTTGTACGTTGAACTAATTGAATAACATTTTAAAAAGTGTTTTTTATTTATTTTAAATGTAATACAAAGATTAGCTGTCTCTGTAGCTGTGATGCTACGCTAGCCTAATTAATAATAAGGCCATCCATCAATGACAAAAATATTTCAGCACTTGAACAGACTTAGCAGAATATAAACCCATTCAATAGTCAACATTTTCAATTTTGTCTTACTGTGTTGTTGGATTTTTTTTCTGCAGCTGTGTTGATGTTATTTATTTATCTTTTTGTGCAATCAGCGAATGCCTTGCTTGACGTCTGATATGATGGAGTCTTGATTAGGATTTGTATTTCAGGAGCTGAAACCTTCCAGTCTTTATCTAATCTAGGCATCTGTGTCTTATGTCACTGTTAGAAGGAAAATGAAGAAGTGCTTTTTCTCGAAATAAGACATAAATATGGAGATTGTTATAAAGAAAGCGTGCTGAAAACAAACGGCTCAATTAGCTGCGACTGTTCTGTTGATTGTGTTAAAGTTAGACTTCCCTTCATCAGTCACCCAGCGTTAAGTATACGTTAGTGTTTTTTTTTTTGAGGTTCTGACATTTCGAAGGCCAGACTGTTGAACTGCATCCTTTTATCTCTCTCTGACCTCTTGTTTAATGTCACACCTTGGTCTTCATCCCCTCGCTCTGTACGCCGACGCAGCTCGACGGCCGTCATTTAGGCTTGAAATAAAGCTAATTCTCCAGAGAGAGGGACCCGAAACCTCTCGGAGAGAAGACAAAGGAGCCGAAATGTCACAAGCTGCCGGCGCGGGTGGGCAGCGACTTGGCCGCGCGGGCGGAACGGAACGACACATGAAAAGCGTGCTGGTGTCTCGCTGAAACCTCCCCTGCACACTTTCAAAGCGTGACCCGTTTGATATTTATTTCAAACGGCCCGGCGGTCCTATGAAAGCGCTCGGATGCTCCTCGGCTCGCATCAGCTCGCGTTACAGAGCTGAGCTAAAAGAATAAAGCTCATCTAAAACTCCCTCACATGCAGGACGTATACATATTTAAAGGTACTCCCTGCAAACTATGAAATCAAACATAAAAAAGTCTATCCTGAGCTATATCGAATGTCGCAGTTTGAAAGAATTTACTCCAGTAGTTTGGAGACAGCAGATTGAAATGCAATTCAGAAATGTGGGTCCGCAGTCAATGTAAACAAAGCTCTTGGCTGGATCTGCAGGAACCTTAACGGCAGACTTTACTCAACAAATCTGAAGGTAAACACGTACCGGCGCTTCAAAACGGTCGGACTGCTTGATCCCAAACAGCTCTTCCGCCACTGTTGATCTATTTTCTGTCCCTTCGGCTGTTTAAGTAGCTAAACAAATGCATGTGGTAGCTGGCAGCTGTTCACAGACAGGCAGTATAAGTACATTATTTTATTCTCATGTCAAATACAAGTGAAATGCACCAGATTGTTTTATTTTCATTAACCGTGTTGAAAATGAGCCTAAACCTGTGCTTACAGATAGTTTGTTGAGTCAAAAAAAAAAGTGGCCTAAAACTATTTTATTCCCATGGATTAAAAACAAAAATATATGTGCTTATACCGAAAATGTGGACCCAGCCTGTAGCTTTGTTTTGTTTCGAGACAAACAGTTAGTGGAGGTCGAGATCTTTGAATTATTGTTTCTGTTTGTTTTTAAAGTTTTGGGTTTTGACACTTTCGCTTTGGGCATCTGGATGAAGCAAGGAGGTCAGGGGCTCCGAACCCAGGGCCGAGGCTTCTCCCTGTCAAGTTTTCACGTTGTCCCGGTGCGTACATGGGCTTTTCTCTGTGCGCTTCAGTGTCACGGAGTCCAAAAACGTGCACGTTGGGCTAATCGGTGGTTGTAGGTGGGAACGCGAGCGTTGTGGCTTGTGGACCTGCGATGGACTGCTGGACCTGTCCAGGATGTACCCCCACCCCGGGGATTTATTCAGCCTGTGTTCACCGTGGTCTGCATTTCACCACAGGCCTCAGCGCGACAGAGTTGTTATCACTGCCATTTAATCCCCTCCCCCCTAAATGAAAGCATAAAAATGCATAATTTAGTTTGTATGCAATGCAGATGTTTGTGCACAACATCTTTATCGTGTTTGTTGACACTAACAGCGTCCCGACGTGGTTTGTGAAACTTGTGAGGCGTGATTACTGGAGGAAAACACTTCGAGGCGAGAGCGGCAGCTCAGGTCTTTTGTGCACGGCAATGAAAAGCATTTTCCAGTGATGGATTGAAGCTGCCGGCAGCTGAAGGCAGGAAATCACAGAGCAGCGAAAAGCTGTTCATCTACCAAAGAGACCGCATACAGAGTGAGAGGGAATGTAGGGAACCTGTTGGAAGCAGGAAATCTTTTCTTAACGTCTTAATTTTCTTTTTCTTATTATTTAATTTGTTTGGTTAGCAATGAAAACTTACCACCTCTACCAGTTTTCGGAAGCGCCAGTTTGCTACAAAAGACGACAGATTAAATGTGCTGATCCAGATTAAGATCCTGATCGCAGTATTTTTTAATAATGCTGCGGCCTCGGTGGAGGTTTGTTCTCTCTGAGAGTTTATTCATTTATTTTTATGCTCTGATTCAGAACTTCAGACTTTGAATGGCAGCAAAAAAATAAGAAAATTAAAAGACCTTTTTTACTGGCCTCCAACGAGTTGAACTTAAAGGGATAGTCCGACGTTTTATGATAGCTTGTAAATAGGTCTTAATTCTGATGAGCTAATGGCTAGTCTGAGTAAGGCCAAGACAAAATGGATTGCTGCCATCTTGAAATTTTACCTCGTCTAAATTTAGTTACAACAAAAAAAAGGGAAGATAAATGAAGGTATAAAATTAGCACTATATTTTTCAAATACAAATGTGTAATGTATCCTTAAATTAAAAAATCTGTGATCATATGCCAACTACCACGTGCTTGTTTGCCTCTGGAAACAGCCGAAGCGACTGAAAATATGTTCTTCACCTACACAGACTACAGCCAGCCTATCGTGAGTCGGTCATGTGACTCAAGCTCCCACTTTGTTTACATTGAGTGTAGACCCGCATTTCAGAACCACAATTAGTATACCTGGAAAAGAAATGCTCTTCTTTAATGTTTTGATTTTATACTTTGAAATGAGTACCTTAAATAGTAGCTCATGTTACTGCTGTTTTATAAACCCCTACATTTTGCATTACATGTTTTGTTTTGTTTGGATTCCCAAACTCCCGCTCCTGCGCTGCTCGTTCAGCAGACCATCTGCTTCTTAAGTTTCAGGTCGCTGTTTTCCTGTCCCCGATGTCGCGGCCCTTGTTATGTAACCGCTGTAAAGGACAGAACCGTGTTTCCAGCTGCGGCTGTGGGACAGAACCTCCATCTTTCTGCTGCTGAGCTTCAGCTTCAAATTTACCGCTGACCCCCTTTTAAAACACAGCGACCCCCCACCCCCNCACCCCTTCCCGCTCGTCCATTCAATCCAAGCGACCCGTTGATTTAGCTCTCCTGCTCGGCTGGGAAGAAAAGACACGGCTGGATAGAAAGGAGCCTTAACCCGCCCTTAAAAAAAAGGCTTTTATAGAGTCTGAAAAGAGTTAAGGAGCGTGAGAAGGAGGAAGAGGAGGAGGAGGGGAGCTTGTTCTGGTTGCTTTGAGGGTTTGCAGAAAGGGGAAAAGCAGGAGCTAAAATCTTTAGTGTGAGTTCAGGGAGTTTGGGGGGGAAATTATTTTTAGATGAAAACAAGAATGTTTGATTTGTCTGAGAATAGTGGGTTTGTAGTGCTCTCTCAGGAGACCCTTTCAGGGCACTTACGCAGACAGGGTTGGATTCTCTGTGCAAATCTGTGACCCGTTGGCTTCGTTTTCACACTTTTAGTGTCCCGCTGAACTCACTCAGCCTCAAACGTTCCTGCAGCCACAGGATCAGGGCTCGGCAACAGTTTGTCCAACTCAATCAAACTCACCCTCCCATGCCTCAATATGGACACCTAAAATAAAAGAATTGAATAAATTATTGACATTTATTGGCATGTTTATGTATTGGGACAAAGGGAAATCATTTCTTTAGAAAGGAGACTGTATCTCATTTAAACCACCTCTGATAAGATTTAAACACTGAACTATGCCCGGCTTTCTGTCCTTTCTGTATTTGTGAAACATTAATCATGTAAGTATTCCTCTCTGAACATAACAAAGCATTAAAATGCATCCTGATAAATCATTAAACTGTGCCTTTCTGAATTGCTTCAACTTTTATGAAGTTTTTGTCAATTTAGCTTCAACAAACTTGCTCTTATTTTGTCTTTTTATGCTACTTTGAGATTTTTAGTTAGCTATTTCATACATTTTCTGACAGTTAACCTTTTGCTACTTCTAATTTTTAATTAGCATTTAGCTACTTTCATCTTTAGCCTTTGTTCTTTTTAGCTTTTATCTAGCCTTTTGGCAGTTTTAGCTTCCAGCTACCATTTTGCTGCCTTTGATGTTTAGCTAGTGATTTGCATCTTCTGGCTAGCCTTTAGCTACTTTTGCCTTTTAGCTATTGTTTTGCATCTTTTAGCTAGTCTTTTATTACTTTTAGCTTATATCTAGCCTTTTGATACTTTTAATTTCTAGATACAACTTTGCTACTTTTAGCTTTTAGGCAATGTTTTACATCTTTTAGCCAGCATTTGTCACTTTTACTGTTGCTATTGTTTTGCTAATTTAACTTTTAGCCACCATTTTGCTACTTCTAGCTTCTAGCTAGCATTTGGTTACTTTTAGCCAGCCTTTTGCTCCTTTTGGGCTAGATTTTTTGCTACTATCATTCATCATTTACACAAAACGTTTGCAGAAAAAGCAGTTTGTCTAGTCTTTATGGTGGTCAGAATGACCTGACTCTTATTTCAGAGTCATGAGTCTGAACACAGCTGCACTTTATTTCCCTCCGGCGTCTTGCTTTAATGTGTTGAAATGTTTTGTTTACTGGGGGATTTGAGAGAACATCATCGCTGCGCGGCTGGAAGTTGGAGTAACGAGGCGGCTCGCTGATCACCGGGTCCAACCGAGCCATTAGTTTCACTCCTTGGTCTCACTCTGCCGCAGAGGTTTCCTTCACAAAACATAACCCGAGCAAAGCTGGAATTATAAATATACACATTATTCCTTTGGGTTTCCATCTCATCCAGGCTCAACATTGCAGCCAACCCCAGAGTGTTTGATAAAAGCACGTTAGACCGACTCTTTCTGCCTGTGATACATACAGCAGCTGTCCTTATTCTCTCCTCTCTCCCTCACAGCCTGTTTATATGAAAATAAACATCATTAGTTAGCCAAGAGAAGGGGAAGGGAAGCTGTTTGAGACAAAGTTTTAAGCGACATTTCAGTCGGAGGCAGACAGCGCGCTGCATTTCCCGTCACCATGGCGACCCGAGCTCCCAGCTGATGGATGTTTGATGTTCGGCGGACTCGTCCCTGCTCTGTTTACACACTTTGGTGGATGGATTTATTAAAACTTCCCCGCACATCTCAGAACGGGACAAAAGTGGGCTTGTTGCGGCTTCTCCGGAGATTGAAAAGTCTGGTGATTTAGATCAGTCTCATCTGATGGCACGACCCACGACTGCAGAACGAAGCTGCGGGATCACGTCCAGCTCAGTAGAAAGTGTGTGTGTGTGTGTGTGTGTGTGTGTGGGACACTGTTGGACATAATGTCTAATTTGAGAAGACACTCAGTACATAACTGAATAGAAACCCTACTTCATTGACTCCCAGTGTAAGGCCTGATTACACTCATAGCACAGCAGCTTAAATGCTGCTTATTAGCTCCACCAAGGACCGTATGTTTTCAGTAGCGTCTGTCTGACTGTCTGTCTGTCTGTCTGTCTGTCTGTCTGTCTGTCTGTCTGTCTGTGGGCAACATTACACAAAAAGTTATGAATGGAATTTCAGGAAGCGTCAAACATGGAACAAGGAAGAAGTGATTACATTTTGGTGATGATTTGGTCAAAGTTTAAGGTCAAAGGTCAAGGTCACAGATCAACCCGTGCTCTAACTCTGCAGCTGGACACCTCATGGGTTGAGGGTGATCACTGCTGATTTCAAGGTCCTGGGGTCAAAGGCCACCATTACAGTTGACCTCGTGCTCTAACGCTACAGCAGTGTAATGTAGGGACGTCAAACTGCACAGCTGGACACTTCATGGGTCAAAGATCGGTGAGTCATGCACGCTTTCCGTACCGCCATGGGAAAGCATGTGTTCTGTAAGGGGCGACTTTTAGACAAATGAAATCAGGGATGAGGGATACGAGCTGATTGTTTTAGGGTCGGATGTTCAGTATGACAGGAGAAGTTGAGAAACACGGGAGAAGTGTGAAGGAAGTACTAGAAACAGGAAATTTGCGTTCTGACAGTGAAGATAATTATGTCTTCTCCCTATTTGGCACCAGAGATAAAAAGAGGAGTTATGCAAACACATCCACCCAGCAGCTGGTTTTCATATTCTGCTGCTGTGATTTACAGGATATCAACACGCTCCCCACAGCAGCCACCGAATGCACGTTACGATGACATCAGCACATGTTTTAGCTGATAAATGCATGTCGGAACATGTCATTTACTCCAGAGCCCAATGAACGAACCTCCCTGGATCTCTAAAAGATGAATTAAAAGTTTCATCTTTGAGGTGTTAGAGGTGTCTGCGGAAAGTGTGTGTCTTTGCGTTGGAGCTTTCATGTCTGAACACACCGCCTGCCCTGGAGACTTTCGCTGCAGAAAAGGCAGCGAGCTGCGTTGCGTTTCTGAGCTCTCGGTTTCAGTTCTGACTTTTATCCGCCACTTTGGTTTCCCACCCCTCCCCTTACGCTCACACACGTCGTACACTGTTAATCATAGCTGTCGGGAAGACACAGGAACCAATACTGGCTGCTGGGCTTTAATTTCACCGAAAGGGAACGCCTGAGGTGTTTAATCAGAAATCCGGTGTGCAGAATGTGTACAGAAACTGAGACCGCGAAGGTTGACTTTGGACACAGTATTCCTTTTGAAGAAACACATAAATTGTGTTTATAAAAGCCTAAAATGCCAAACCAGTGCCTGCTACAATCCACACAGAGGCCACAAAGCCTCGTAGTGCGAGTCTTGCTCTGCATTTCATCATGCAGTTTTCTTCTTTTTGTTTTTTTTTTTTTTTTTCTTGCCTCTGCTTCACATTGCAGGGGAGTACATATCTGAAGAGGGACGGCTAGATTAGCTGCGCCGAGTTCTTTATCGCCGTTTGGCAGGTTGTCTGCACATGCTCAAGCTTACTGTTCATTAGCTGGCATCAAATGTGGCTCCGTTTGGAGTCCAGGATGCATCATTGGCTGCAGGAAGCTTGGCCCGGGAGGCTAAATATTCACAGCCTAACAATACTTAAACATGAACTTTGTGACTTCTAACAACCCTTACTGAGTGGAGATGGTCCTTCTTGCTCAAACAAATCAAAAAAGGCTCCTAACAGTAAAACCAGATGATCAATTCAGATTCTGACACCACAGTCTGGAGATGTTTCTCAGCTGGAGGAAGCAGCTTCTAATGAATTCTCCCCACAAACAGGGCTGGTCAGACGAGCTCAGTGTTCCAAGATGTTGCCTAATTTGGGAAATGTGGCTTTTAGGCGATGATTAGGGACTCTGTGTTTTCTGCGTTCAGCTGCAGGTAGTCGTCACAGAGCCGGTGTTTGATGTTGGTTATGGGTGGAGTGTCACTGTTTGCAGCGTTTGCGTTTGTCTACTGCACTTCTTGTTTAATTCCTTATCTTTGCCTCGGTTTGTTTCCGTTGGTTTTGGTTCTCCCTTGCCCACCTGTAGTTAAGTTACAGCACCTGCAGCGGGGTGAGTCATTATCCTCCTTCAGCAGCAGAAATACATCCCGGTTTCCACGCTCCTCGTCTTGGAGGCTTTTTGATGCCCTGTAACGTTTAGCCTCCTCCAAGGAGGTTATGTTTTCAGTAGCGTCTGTCTGTCTGTCTGTGGAAAACATTACATAAAAAGTTATGAACACATTTTCATGAAATCTACAGGAAACGTCAAACATGGTGCAAGGAAGTGTGATAATCTTGCCTGTGTTTTGCCATGCCATGCCTCTTGCTAATCATCATCATTCTCGTCACCTGTGTCCTCAGCTAATTACCTCCCCTACACCTGGGCTGGGCCCTATATATTCTCCTCCTCTGCTCTTCTCCAGTGCCAGATTATGAAAGCCCAACAGCAAGTAATTCTCCAGCGTTCACGGACTGACTTCTTGTGCCTTGACCCTGCTCTTGCCTTTTGGATTTTTCCCCATGCTTTGCCCCTGTCGGATACTTGCTGGTTTTCGGATTTCTGGACATCGACCCCTGCCTGTGACCTGGATTTGGATTTCTCGCCTGCCCCACTGTTACCGTTGCTTGACTCTGGATCTCCCGGCTTCGACCCCCGCCCATCTGACCAAGAGTTACGTTCTGCCCCCGCGGCCTACCTTTCGGTGACGCTAGTTCACACATCCGCTCCTGGACTTCGTTCCGCCGCTACCCTGCAGGGATCGTGTCTCGGTTCTCCCCACACCATCATCCAGGTCAGTGTAACCTTCTCAGTCTGTGGTTACTTCCTGGTTTACGTGAGGATAACGAAACCATCTTGTCTCTTCTCAGTGCGGCGATCAGAGGCCCTCCTGCTACGCTTAGCATTCTCCTCGCTGTTCAATAAAGACAAGTTAACTGTCAACTCCTGTGTCTGGGCTGAAATTTTGGGTCCGCTATCCGACTCTTGTCAGGAAGAAGTGATTACATTTTGGTGATGATCCGGTCAAGCTCACAGATCTGCCCGTGCTGGACACCTCATGGGTCAAGGGTGATCACTGTTGATTTCAAGGTCATGGGGTCAAAGTTCAACATCACAGTTGACCTAATGCTCTAACTGTGCAGCAGTGCACAGCTGGACACCTCATGGGTCAAAGATGGTGCTTTTTGATTTCAAGGTCACAGGTAACCCCTTTGTTAAAAACTTCTCTCTGCTCCGGCATGTGACCCTTCTGTTTCCTCCACCAAGGAAGTTCTGTTTCCGGTTGTTTCTGTTGGTTTGTCTGTCTTGTTAGCAACGATCAGGTAAAAACTAAAGAGCAGATTTGGAAGAAATGTTGGGGTTGTCCCAGAAGGATGTAGTGTTTTTTTTTTTTTTTTAATCACTTGCTGTAGCAGCAGCTTTGTGGATTCTGTTTCACGCCCATCTGTTTAAAGTCCTTATTCATGTGAGCTAATGCAGAAACCTGATGTTTGCTATCTAACATTCCTATCCACATACAGAAACTAACAGGTTTCACTGAGCATGTGTGGATTATAACTGTTCAGATATAAAACAACAAATCATCATTTTTCTTTGTTCCAAAAGCCAGAGTTCTTGTGTTCCTGATAACCAGAAATCCAAACAGCAGGTTTCCTCAAAATTTTCAGAACATCCTGATCTTGAAAAGAAGTCCAGCAAGCGTAAATACTCCCAACCAGGATCATTGTACGAGGCGTTCCTGGTGCTCCCGGGGTCAAACTCGATGTCACGGCTGAGATAGAGACAGGAAGCAGTGCAGGAAGTCTATAAAGAACGCAAGCGCTGCTGATGGGGAACAAGAACAATGGCCTCTTGCGGTTATAACAGCGCAGAACATGTAGATGCATGCAAATGCTCTACCCCTTGATGCAAACAAGATTTTCTTTGTTATCCACTTTGTACGATAAATACAAAATTCTTCCAGCTGCTGTTACAACACTCGCAACAAAAACAAAGAGCAGAAACCGTGTAAGGAAAATCTAAAAGCACGTCATGATTCAGCAGTGAGAACGCTCTAAATTGTCTCTTTTTGCCCACTTTTTTCCCCGAACGTCGCTTCAGTTTATTGAGGTCTGCAGACATTTGTTTTAAGGTCAGTCAGGTCGAGGTCTGGACTTTGATTGGACCATCACAGCTCCTGAATTCTTTTCTTTTTCAGCTATTTTGTTGTTGTTTTTCTTCTGCTGTGTTTGGAATCATGGTCCAATTCGAGCCAACCTCCAGCTGTCGGACAGGCGGCCTCACATGACTCGCTGTAGCTGCAAATCATCACTCCTCCACCACCGTGCTTAACAGTTGGTATGAGGTGTCTGTGCTGATGTGCTGTGCTTGGATTGCACCAAATGTGTGCCTGTGCGTTATGGGTATACAGCTCCACTTTGGACTTGAGTCTGAGAAGTAACTCTTGGGTTTTTTTGTCATTTCTCTGAGCATTGCACAGTCTGACCTCAGGGTGAATTTCTTGGGACGTCCACTCCTGGCAAGCCTGGCGTCAGTCTTAAATGTTCTCCTACTTGTGAACAATCTTTCCCTCTGCAGAATTTATGCACTCAGGGAATGACCTTTACCCTTCCCAACTTATCTCTAAGAACCTTGCTGTTGTCTTCCCACCTTGGCATTGTCTTAACGTGTTCACACACACCTGCATGCTCCAGAGCAGCAGGTGTTCTTATTTTTATCACACTTTTTTTTTTTCAGTTTTGGCTCAGTTTTCTTTAACTAAATAGTGTCACAGTGTAATATTGTCTCTGATGTTTATTTTCCTGCATAAAACCCTCAAAGTGAACGATCTGGCGCATATTAAAAGCCGTACTGTGGTAAAATCAAGTAGAATTCACAGCACACGTGTTTATTTGCTCTCAGGGATTGAAAGCAGGCAGGAAGAGGGGTTTTGTAACGCTCTCCTGGTGTTGTTTTCCACTTTTACTCCCTCACAAGCACCCATTAGAGAGCCGCTCCTAATGGCACTCACAGGCTGAAAAGTTGTTTCCTGGGAGCCCACGTGCGATGATTTCTCTGAACTGAATCAATCTGAAAGTGCAATGAGCGTTCCAATTTGCACCTTAATTAAATGCCGCAGTTAACTCTCAGTCTGCTGCCTTTCATTCGCCCTCGTAAAGATGGATTTTATACGTTAGCTCCCAGGAGAAATGGGTCGGGCAGGATTGAGGCTGCGAGGATTTATGACAGCTGAGAGAGAGAGGTGTGTGTGTGTGTGTGTATGGCAGAGCCGTCACACAGAAATGCAAAGAGCGTCTTCAAGATGCACTCAGGGCCCTCCACAGAAACAACACGACTGACTCAGCTGGGATTGGATTTAAACATTTCGGCACTGGAGTGTTTTTTTTTTTTTTTTCTTCAGTCCTGCAGGCAGCTTCAGCGCCAGGTGTCAGCTCTGCTGTCCCTCGGGCTGAATCACCGTAACCCGTCAACGCACTCCTCCCCGATGATTAACAGGCGTCTGACTCAGCCGCCGCTCTGCTGAGGTGGACTTCAGGTCCACGCGCGGACTAAAAGAGGAAAAAGAAAAGTGGCAAAGAGCGACAAATGCACGGGCGATGGCAGGTTCGAGGCGCAGTGTCAGCCGGAGGCCTCGTCTTCAGAGGATGAATTGTTAATGCACGTTTGGCCGGGCCCCCGGATCAGGTGACAGGGCCCACTAACTAAACTAATTGGTGTCTTTATCAGCCGGGCCAGATGAGAGGCTGCTGGGCCTTTAAATCATTTACGACTCGAGCCCAGTCCTGCGTGGAGTAAAAAGCTGGTCCCACCTGTTTGAGCCGTCAGATTATCTCCGGGGCCCCTTTGAAGATCGAGGTGCTTCATTAAAGCCCAAATTGTGTTGTCATCTTAACACAGATGGGGAAACAAATACTCTTAGTAACCTGTGATCTTTTAGTGTTACTTCTGTGCCAGTTTCTGTCGCAGTTCAACGCTCAGGAGGTCAGTCTGCCTTTGCCATCTTGTTTGCATTTGTTTCTAATCCAAAGGTCTAACGTTCCTGGAAGAAATGTCTTATGAATGACTCTTTCTTGAGTCGTAGACACTTGTCTTCTGATTGCTTTCTGAAAGTCTCAGTAGAGTCCGTCGTGTGGTTCATGAGATATTTCGCTAACAGACGAAGTGGGTCGGCACCGGCATTTACTGCTGAAGTTTGAAGCGAAGATATTGCGCAGCGAGTAGAGCACGGAGTACGGGTTGTCAGACACTCTCAACTATCACCACACCGAATTTCAGCTCAGTATCTGTAAAACTGACTGAGTTATAGCCGTTTTTGTGTTTGCTATTAATGATTAGTTGTGGCGGCCATCTTGAATTAGATCGACTCCGAATGGTAATCAGTTATAGAGATATTTTCAGTTCCTTCAAAAACAGTTGATTTGAACTCGACTTCAGCGCTCTTCCTCTGTTTTTGTCCTCTAATGCTACCTTTAGCTTTTAACTAGCCTTTTGCTCATTTTAGCTACTGTTCTGCTACTTTTAGCCAACCTTTAGCTACCTTATAGCTGGCCTTTTAATATTTCTAGTTAGCCTTATGATACTTTAGCACTTAGCTAGCGTTTTGCTAATTTGATCCTTTTAGCTCCCATTCTGCTTCTTTTACTTTCTAAATATTGTTTTGCTACATTTAGCTTTTAGCTCCTGCTTATAACCTTTAAACAGCTTTTGATACTTCTAGCTAGCATTTTGATACTTTTAGCTAGCCTTTTAAATGTAGGTTTAAGATGGGATTTTGCTACTTCTAACCTTTAGCTATTCTTTTGCTTCTTTTAGTCTCTTGTTATTGTTTTGCTGCTTTTAGCTAGTCTTGTGCAACATTTAGCTTTTAGCTAACCTTTTGCAATTTTAGCTTTAGCTAGCATTTTGAACCTGTACTTCACAGGCTTTTTCTATGATTTGCATATGCTTGGATTATTTTTTCCCCAATCTCCACCTATTGTCACATTATCCTTTACTTTTATTTTGAAAAGAAACAGGTGAAATAGATGACTTAATCTAGTGGAGCCGTGAGATCCAGATTTTCAGTTTATGAATTATTACGTGTGGGTGTGTTCGATATGCCCCGCGGCCCCTCCCTCCAGTCTGCAGCGGTGGGCGGAGCGTAAGCGCACAATGTGCTTGGCTGGCTCGCGGGGCTTACGGTGGACTACCGCGGCGGGCTGGCGTAGAGAGGGACCGCACCTTCACCGCGGTCGGTCGGGTTCCAGCGGCGGCGGCGGCAGCTTCTGTGGGAGCAGTCATGGCATCTGTTGCGCCGGCGTTAGCGACGTTCACTTTTCTGCAATCCGACGGGAACGGAGCGGGACGCCGAATCCGAACCTCCTGCTGATTATGTGCGGAACTGGTTCTGTTGCCTTGGAGAAAAGTTTCTCAGAAGTAGGGATACAGCCACTCCAGCGGCGGTGAGAATGGTAAATATGCGTTTTCTGCCGGAGTCGAAGTTAGCGAGCACGAGCTAACAGCCGTTAGTTTACCAACGGCTGCAAAAAGAGCCGTTTTCAGCGTCTAATTCACGTTCTGCTGCTGCTCACCGTGTTTACACAGAGGCGTTAATTCATTGAAAATGTCTAACAAATTATTAATATCATGTTCAGGTTATTTTTTATCTTTAAAAACTGTCTTACCGTCGAGTTTTTAATTTTTTTTGCGAGCAGTTCCCATGAATTCCCCTTCTCCAACAAACATCTTTTCCAGGCAGCTGCTTTGTACGGGTCTGCGCGCGCTGTGCTTGTGCGGAGGCGCGCCAGACTTTATTGACAAAAAGTGTTTTTTCTGTTTTTTGTTACAAAAGCTCTCCCAGCAGCTGCATCTTTTTATATTTATCCACTCCTTACGAACCCATCTGCGATTTGGCATACATTTAACACTCCTAAATCCCTCCTCATTGGTACTAAACGAGGTATTATTCCTTTATAAACGTGTGTTCATCTGTTTCCAAACATCTGAGCAGACCACTATCTTGTCCTGATGTTTGAGAAGTGTTTACATGGAGATCTGTTTGCATCAAATATGTACAGGCACTAAAGGGGGAGCCTTATTTCAGGAGCAGGTTTATGAGTCTGTGCAGGTTATTTCAGCAATGTCTTTGACATCAAGTGTGTGATGTTTAGTAAGGTGATAAAGAGACACAAGGGGGCCAGTGGACCTACAGACATCCTGTTATGTGTGGCACGACTGCCACTTACGCTCGTATGTTTTGCCTCCTCCAGGTTGAGGGACAGAAACAACAGATTCCTCCTTGACCCACTTCAGAAATCCACTCCGATGGAAAGCGGTGGCTTTCGTGCTGCGAGTTAAAGGGTTCTCAAATAGGTGCAGTTTGCGCTCTCTTCAGTTTCACCTGGTTTGAAAAGAGTCGGCGTAAGAGCCGGGATGCTCTTCCCCTTACACCTGGGAGCAGTTTGTTTCCGAGGCGTCCCCGGTGAGGCCCGAGTTTGGCTGTTTCTATGATAAACAGCAACAACCCTCGTAACTTCAAGTCCGTTTGACCCGATGGACGCGGGAGGGTGAAAAAAGGCCAGCTTTGAGCTCACACAGGTGTGTTTGTTCCACTCTAGAGACGTTCAGACACGTCTTCCTATCAGCCGAAGCCAGGAGACGCGTGTGTTTTTGATCCAGAGGAAAAGGACAGGGGGCAGGGGCGCGTTTCCCTCGAGGCCGCAGTGTGTCTCGCAGGCTTCTTAAAAGACAGATTGTCTTTTCCAGGCTTTAATTCCCATCTCTCCACACACCGGCAACAAGAAATTACTCAAGGCGACTAAAAATAGCCGCACGACTGGATACGATAAGTTTGGCTCACGCCTTTGGTTTGTTTGGTTTGGAAACGGCTTCTAATGCCCCGAAACACCAAGAAGAGCTTCTCTTCAACACCTTTTATTGCTCTGTTTACAATCTGTTGCCTTATTTAGCTCTGTTTAGCGAATTTCCTACAGCCTGGACAGGAAGTTGGAGGTAAATAAAAAAAGGCAAGAGACGCAAAGGTTTACGATGAAGTTTGACATGTTTGGAAATAACGAGCTTGTCTGTAAACACAACCTCAAATGACCAACAAACGACAAGTTTTATTTTATTTTATGAAACACTCAGAACAGTGCTTTCGGAGGCTTGTTGTTTTTGCTTATATATGCTAAAAAATGACTTAACAACAAGTTCTTCGTTATTTCAGACTGGTATTTTAAAAAGTAATTATGTTGAGAAGCTTTAGGTGAGTGCTTTATTTATTTTTGTGACATAAAATGAAGTTTTCGGTCAATTTTGTCAAAACAGGGACGTGTATTTCTAGCAAAACTCTTCGAATTCGTCTCGTAATGTTAAAATTTATTTAGTCTTTTCTGAATATTTCAAACCGTTTCTCTCTAACTCTGGGATGAAACCAAATAATCCCAACCACTTTTCGAGATGATTTCACTTTCCTGGTGGTTTGACTGCGTGTTAAGTTCATTATGTTGTTCCACGGAGATCTGAGAGCCGTGTTTCGTTCTGTCATCTTCAGTGAGCAGAATAACAAATAACGTCTTAAGTCTAAGGGATGGGCAGTCGGTGTTCTTGAATAAAAAAAACCAAAACATCACAACTGTTTTCGCCACAAAAAAAGCAATAATTCATTTAAACCACTGCCCAGCCCTGTCTTAACTTCACTAAAGAAGCATGAATTGGACACATTTTATGAACAGAGCTTTATGAAATGTGAAGCTTTCTTCTTTTTCTTCGTTTAATTTTGCCGTCTTGATCCTAAAAACTCACTCGAAACGCCAACAGAGTCAACATTTTACAGTGTCATAAACAGTAAGATGGAAAAAAAGGCTGCAGGTTGGTTTGAAGCGAAAAGCCTAATTAGTTTTGGAAGTGAAATCGAATTAACTGGTGTTGTTTTTTTTTTTACACACTTCAGAGGTTTTTCTACGTCTAATATGACTAAATGTTGCGGTAGGAGGATGGGAGCTGACTCGGCCCGCTTCGCCGGCGACCACGGCGAGGCCGCGTCTAGTCACTCGCGTCTGTTGTCAGGGCGACCGATGGAATGCGATTCCCCCCCCCCCCCCCC
>NC_051447.1:7198268-7202151 GCF_001649575.2 Kryptolebias marmoratus | reverse complement strand
CCCCCCCCCCCCCGGCTGGCGTAAACGACGCCTTAACTTCTGAAGACGAGGAGGGGTTCTGAGCAGCGAGAGAAGCGACGTGTGGAACGGTGGACTGTTTAGACGCTTGCCGGGTTTTATATCCAGGCCTCTTATTTTCAGCTCGCCTTTGTCTCAGTGTGTCTGGATTACAGATTGAGTGGGCTAAGCTGACAGCGAGGAGACACACACCGACGGCGTCGCTGGCGAGTGTGAACAGAGTGGATTAACCAACATACACACACACACACACACACACACAGCTTTTTAGCCTGAGTCATACAGTAGGATAGAAAGCTGATTCACTGCCAGTTTTTTTTTTTTTTTTGCGTTCTGTGAGCACATTTATTAAAATCGCTGCCTAAATCTGGTGAAATCCAGCACTTCGTGTTCCAACTCCGTACTTCCTGTTCAGGCCAGGAACGGCAACACACAGATTCATTCACAAATTCACAAAGTGCTGAGGCGGACTCACGAGACTCGCAAGGTTTTTTAACGAGGAAAAAAAAAAACCCAAACCTTTTAGGCTCAGCTGACCGGCTTCTCGCCTGTCGTTTCAAACCTCAGGAGGGGGTCAGACTGGTTTCTAATGAAAACATTTTACCAAAGGCTGTCAAAGACTAAAAAAAAATCGATGAAAATTCAAACGGCTGCTTTAAAATGACAAGAAAACACAACAAACATGGATCAGATAGATTCAGGCAAACTCTGTAGCTGTGAACCCTACAGAGGAGGAACTCTCAGGACTGAAATGGATTACCTCCTTCATGTTTTATTATTATTATTATTATTATTAGAATTTTTAGAAGAAGGGATGGCAAACTGTACCCCAAAGGTCGACAAACTTGCATCAGTCCCGACATGCATCCAAACCGTCAGTAAACGACAAACACAGTGTCCAGTTTAACGGCTTGTCTGCTGATATGCATGTTCAAACATTCGAATGTGTCTCTGGCACTTATTAGGTGAGTCGCTTTGACTCCGCTAATGATCATTCCCGTCTCTTTTCCGAGCGTAATTTTCTGCTGTTGCCTAAATACCAAGCAGAACAAAACAAATCCTCTCCATCCGAGAGGATCGCTGCACACCAAACTGTTATAAAAGCGTAAAATCATTCAGTACCTTCCGATTGAAGAGTTCCCGCCTGGTCTACCTGCAAAGTTCAGAGTTATGTAAGTCACGCTGGGCGGGGGGGGGGGGAGTTGGGAAGGAACCCACGCAGTCTGAATGTGGCTACTGTGCTAAACTTACACCCCTGTCGACATTTCCGTGTCCTCAGTTCTGGCTCGTATTGTAGCTCATCACTCTGTGTGTGTGTGTGTGTGTGTGTGTGTGTGTGTGTTAGTTCAGAGCAGTGTTATGTTGTGAATCAGGCTTCCAGAAACGGCCGGCTCAGCACACAGAACATTTGTTCCTCCAAAAACAGAGCGGACCGTGAACGGGCATCTCTATTTTTGTTTCAGCAACGAGGGATTAGGAGTCCGTCGGTCGGGTCGTGTCAGGTGTCCTCACGAAAAGGCTTTCCAGCGCGTCACAGAAATGTTGTTTTCTGTTAATGCATGCATCCACAGGCTGAAAGATAACACTCTCTGCCGCCTGTTATAAAGGGATTATTGTAAAAGTTCTTTTTTTTTAGATATGAACTGCGGACGTAAATGGCTTCGGCTGTCTGTTAAAGCAACTCAGGCCCATTTATTCCACTCGTTTGCTGTCAAAAAAAAAGACACCGTGGCAGAAGAAATTAAAGTCTGAGAGCGGCTGAGAGCTGTTAATGTGACTCCACACAGGTATCGTTTCTCCTGAGGCTTCTTTCAGCACGAGCACGACCAAAAACGCAACAACCCCTGAACTGTTTCTCTCCGGGTTTTTCCTCCCGTACCCGGCTCCCGAAAGCGGGCTCGGCTCGCTTTTTAAACGGTGGAGGGGCCATGAAAAATTGATGCAAACCGAGCGCGCATCACTGCCTCCGAGCTCAAATGGCTGCTTCCCTTCGCCGCTGAGCCTCGGTGGAGTCCGATTGGCGGTTGAGCACCTCATTCTGGTAGGCGCTGAGTAATATAACCGAAACAAGTGAGGGTTCGAAAGCGAAGCTGGGTAATCACGTGCAGTCGTTACAATTAAGCAGCATATTGTCCCAGAAATGTTGCGCCAGAAACAACCACGGAAGGTTAAACAGTTACTTAATGGAAATAGCTGTGACTTCTGGGAGTTTGTCAGAAATGAGTGTCAGCTGCTGTTAACGCCTCTGGGCAGAGAGGAGTCAGACGGACCTCGGCGCTGAATGAACTCCCAGTCGTCCCAGTCATGGGATGTCTCCAGAACACGTGGCGACAGAAGCAGCTGTGCACAGGTTTATCAGTTCAACGTTTCTGTTCCAGACTCCAGACGAGACGTGGTCTTCTGTCTTTGTTTTTATTCCTAAAGCTCTGAGAAAGAGGAGAGCTCAACAGTATGCATTACATAAACTGACTTTACTGTGTTACATAATGTTTTATACTAAGATAGTAGTTTGACAGCTGGGTTTTGAGTTGCTTCATTATGTTTATGTTGGTATGAAGTAATTATTAGCTCGTAAGAGGCCCAAACCCTAAACTCTAACCCGAACTGGGCGTGTTTTGAAGCTGATCGGATTCTCGCGGTGCACCTGTGAACCTTCTGACCCTGGCAGCCCCCCGTCCTCCTCCTCCTCTGCCCGTTCCTGTCTCTGTCTCCTCCGTGGCCTTTGAATCCCCCTTTTGGAGCAAAACGCTGCCGGGTAATCTTCGTCCTGGAAAGTTGGGGGATTAAAATCGGAGATTACAAGTGGAGGAAAGAAAAGAAGAGGGGATTACTACTTTCTTTTTTTTTTTTATTAATTCCCAAACAAGATGTGATCGTGTAACGCTCAAGTTGTAATCAACCCTTCTACTGCTTAGCTGCCATGTCATTACAGGGCCTGTGATAGTGAAAACACTGCCAACAGTTTATTGATTTTTTTTCGCTCAATATCCATCCACAACTTTCTCTTTCTCACCGTGGAGGTGTAATTTATCGATTCCCGCATCTGCTAGTTGCTTGTTGTGTTGTTAACAGATGAATCCCTTCTCAGTACGTATAACCCTTGACCACTGCTCTTTTTCGGTCTGTGCTCGGCTGAAACGCCACTCCAAAGGGCTCTAAGTATTCCTGAGAAAATGTTGAATTTCGGCTAGACGAGACAATGAACAGCACAAACGCTCGCGGCGCTCGGTTGTTGCTCAGATGCTAACAAATCTTGACCAATCCGGCGGCGTTTTGCTCGAGTCGATGTGGTTTGAAACATCTGTTGAGTTTTACTTTAGGCGTGTCGCCTTCTGTCGCCGGTACGACGAGGCGCTCTTGTCTGGTTTAATCGTTTTTAGGCTTCGGCTCGTTATCATTCAGTACCCGAGGAGCTCTTTATTCGCTTTAAAAGGTTTTTTGGCAGCTTCGCAGCGAGCCCACGGCCATCTTCGAACGTTCGGAGCCACCGCAGTTTGAATTTTGGGCCGGGCAGCGAAGCAGATGAGCGCAGATGACGAGCGCGGCGGGTCTCCGACCTCTCGCCACCCCCCCACCTCCCATCCCTCCATCTGTGGGTTGTTAACGAGGCGCTGGGGGCTTCTCCTGAGGCCGTCATCCACTCTGCATGTAGACGTTTCAGCTTGAGAAGGCACCGCCCTAACGGAAACTGCCTCAGTTTTTGTACCTTGTCATATAAATCGCACGTCGCACCGAGGTCATGATGGGTAGTTTTTGTCCTGAGCACTGCTTTGTGAAGAAGTCTGAAACCTGCAAGCCAGCCTCAGTGTTTCTGACACTTCCTGTGACGTTGGCATGGCCGGGTCGCTGGGGTTCACTCCCCCCC
>NC_051447.1:7189912-7198241 GCF_001649575.2 Kryptolebias marmoratus | reverse complement strand
CCCCCCCCCCCCCCCCCCAAATTGAAGGAGATGAAAATATTTGTAGAGCACTGAAGAGTGACTCAAATTCTCTGTTCTTGACTCAAAACAGCCAGATCAATCCAGATAGGTGTCCTGCTCGCTTCCTTTCCTCACGGCTAGTAATTTCTTTTTCCCACCAGTTGCCAAAATTACCCTGATTGTCGCTAACAGTTAGCCCCGATCTTGTTCTGCTCTCCAACATTAGTCACTATAATGTGTTTATTCACACACAGGCACATTTATATTCACCTATTTATTCATCTTTTTTTTTTTTTTTTTTTTTAATAAAAGCTAAAATCAGTTGCAGTAATCCAAGGGTTCCTGGATATCGGGCGAATCTGAACGGTCAAGCGAAGAAATTTCCTTCAAGGAAGCAGATGATACAGGCTAGTCTGACGCCTAAGTTACAGGGTTATTGACTCGAGGTGGCTTAGAAAGCAGAAGTAAATATGACGCTGACAGCAGCTTCGTTAAAAGGGAGAAAGTCGGTCAGCTGTGAATCTGAAATCATGAAAAGCAAAGTGACGTTTGCGTCGGGCGCACATCTGGAGTAAACCAGGAACGTGCCCCGCTCTGCCTGATCCCGGTTGTGTGTGTGTGTGTGTGTGAGGGGAGAGCTGTGTGTTCAGACTTGAAGTCAGTCGGCTTTCAGTCATTGTTACAGCGAGGCAGTGATGCGTGGCGTTTGCTTTGCCTCTGCCCCACCTTAAACTGGCCTCAGTCCAGGTGTGTGTTTGTGTGTGTGTGTGTGTGCAGTGAAATCCTGATAGCTGAAGGCAGGGCAAAGGAGACCCAGGTCATCTGCTCTTTATGACTAACAGGTCAAGTTTCTGTAAATATCATTAACTACTTTAGTTATATAAACACTAAGACAAACAATAATAACAGTCAACAGTCTAACCAGGAGAGCAGTAAATACACATGTAAACAAGCTAACTTGTACTTATTTAAAGAGTGTTCCTGCTCCATATTGTTTTGTTTCTGTGGCTGTTTGTACTCTCTGTTTATTCTCTGGGTATCTGTCTCTGTTCAGTCTCTGAGGAGGAGGTGGTTTTTATGTGCCAGCTCCTCCTCCCCTCAGGATGCTCCCCTCCAGGGCAGGAGGCTCTCCGGTCTAATTCGCATCAAGGAAAATGTCTCGTTTCACCGGACGCCGCTCGTTTTTTAAAAAAAAAGTTTTTCTATTCGCCACCAACCAGATTATATTTCTCCTGTTTAACATTTCAACAGCTGATGCGTTCCTTGTTGGCTGAACAGGTCTGAGTCCAGCTACAGGTGGTTCACGTGGCCATCTCCTTCAGCAGCGTGATGCTCGCTGAAGCCCTCAGGAAGCACAGGCAGGGGGAAAAGAAAAAAGAAAACGAGATCTGTTCTCTCTGAGCTGCTGGGATAGAGTGGCCTTGGCAAATCTAGCAGCGTTTGCTGGATTGAACGATGTCTGAGAGCACATCTCCATATTCAGCCGAAGAGCTGCTGTGTTTTGTGCTCTGGGTGTAGGAGGAGGTCAGAACGATGAACAAGGCAGGAGCTTTTTTTTTTTTCGCTTAGAAAAACAAAACAAAACGCCGAACGTCAGACTTTTCTTCTCGAGTAATGCGCTCTTGTGTTTTTAGCTCGCTCTCACAGTGGTCCATTTTTCACCTCTTCTTTTCCCCTTCAGGCCCAAGAATGCGTGGAAGACTCGGCGTCACGTACGTCCGATCGTTTCAATGTAAACATCGCTCCCGTTGAGCTGTGGATATTTGAAATTGCTATTCACTGCTGGTGAATTCATGTCTCCTCCGCTGTCAGTGCTGTTGTCATGGTTACATCGAGTAGTGTCGTACGAAGTCAGGATCTGCGCGGCCTCGCTGTCACGAGGGTATTGATCTCTTCCGTCCACGTGCAAGCCGGCTCGTCCGCACGACTCCATTATGTCGTCAGTGTGAACACCTCTCCCACTGAATCTGCTTATCGGGATTGTTTCCTCCGCAGCGCTCCCAACGCACGGTCGGTTTTAAAACAATAATCCCGACGCGCTGCTGGTTTACGGTGGCCCCGCGCGCCGTTACGGCCGACTAATGGGTGACTAATGTGGTTTAATCTGTTCCACTCTCTGCTTTAAGCGCTCATTAAATGGAGAGAAGACCAATACAGAATCAAGTGTGCCAAATGAATTGTTTCCGCTCTTACAGGCCTCTCTAACACAAATAGGCACTCAATTATCTTATTGAGCGTTTGTTTGTTTATTTATTTATTTAGTTAAGCAATTCATTTCTGGTCAAACCGTATCTGCTCTCTGAAAATTAATTAGACGGCTGTATAATGTTCATGCTTGTGGGTTCATTTGTCTGCTGTGTTAGCAAAATATCCCATGAACCACTGGCTGGATTTCTATGAAAGTACCTGTACAACCGATTCAAGATGGGCGCCACTGCTAGTCGACCAGAGCGAATACAAAAATGGCTAGAACGCAGTCAGTTTTATAGATATTGGTGTGGTAGTTAGGGGTGGGAGGTAAAATCTATTTTTAGACAAATCCCATCGCGGACACTGAATATTCGGAATTGGTTTTCAAATGTCAAAAATCCATCCATCCATTTTCTTGTACCCGCTTTTTTTCCTATCCTGGTCACGGGGAGCTGGTGCCTTTTTCCAGCCGTCACTGTGCGAGAGGCGGGGGGGACACCCTGGACAGGCCCATCCCCGCGACCCCAAAACGGAGAAGCAGGTGAATAAAATGGATGAGCTTAGACGTGCACATAACAAACACATGCACAAAAATGGCCGAGAAAGCTACGTGGCCGGAAGGTTACAGGGTGTAAAATATACAAATACTTATCTTTAAAACTACCAAGTTACACAGAGGGGATGATTGCTGTATTTTAATAATCTCATGAATAATAATTCTTTTAAATTGTTCTGCATGAAGAGAGCTGCTTTAATGTAACTTACTTTAGCAGCTCTGACCTTTCATTATGCGTTCTCGGAGCGTGACACCTCAGCTCATTAATATTTACCACGGGGTTAAATGTCGTTGCGTCCAGCCTCCTGTGTGACCTTTGTTGACACTGATAAACAACATTGACGTTCAGTGTTTTATCTTATGTAAGAGGGGCTTTAAATTGTCCACAAATGGCCTTGAGTTGATTGGAAAAAAAAAAAAACATTGGATCGATCTGTTTATTCCAGCAGGCAGCAGCCGATTGGTTTTTGACAAAATGCAGCGTGCCGTGTCTGCGTGTTTCAAAGTAACGCTTATTAAATGAGATGGGGCGGATCATGTTGTTCACGGGGGAGAGGGGAGGGGTTTGGCTCATGTCGGTGGAAAACAAACCGATGAGTTGGAAGCAGGAACAAACAGCTCACCGCTCTGTCCCCTCGCCCCCCCGTCCCTCGTCCCTCTCCTTCGCCGAGCTGCGGACGGACACAGAAGCACGTCAGAACGCACGGCGGGCTTCAAACCACGACCCCCCCCGTGTTTCTCTGCCAGGCTGCCGTTGTCGCCCCTGCAGCAAGGTCCCCACTCGAAGCCCGTGTCGGATGAGCCGGCTCAGTGGGAGTTTGAGTTGCACTCTTCGTCTTTTTTTCGTTTACAGTGCACACACACACACACACAGACCGAGCTTCGTCTCCAGTTTCTACTCTTTCAATTTGAATACAGCAAACCAACGCAAACGACTCCCCGGCCCCTCGGTCTGACACCTCTCCTGCTCCATCTTGTATTTTTCACAAGCTAAAGCTTCAAATGTGGACTCTCTTTGTCGTGAGCGACCCTAAGGAGACATTTTTCAAAGATTAGACAGCGAGGCTGTTTGTCGGTTCAGGCTGATGCATTATTTAAGTACCGGATCGACTGAAAGACAATAAAACTGTTAGAAACTGCTGCAGTCCTCTGAAAATGCCTCCTTCACATTAAACGATCCCCTGACATCCCTCAGACAGTTGCTATGAAACCCTCTGACTTTTCTGTTGCATCTCAGGCGCTTCGACTTCAATAGTTTTTTGCCAGTTTACTAATTTAATATTTGCTTCAAACGTTCCCTTCGAAGTAAAGAAAGAGAAACTTTAATGGTCTCTTGAAGGTTTTTCTCTCACCGCTGTCAAATACTCATCCGTCCGTCTTCGGGCCGTGGGGGCAACAGGTCCGGGAGAGAAACACAGGCCTCTCGCTCCCTGTCGACACGCTCCAGCTCCTCCTGGGGGAATTCCCGAGGCGTTCCCGGGCCGGAGAGAATATGAGATCCCTCAAGCGAGTTCTTGATCTGCCCCCCCGGGGGTCTCCTCCAAGAGGAGGCGTTCGGAAGGCATGCTAATCAGAAACACTTCAGCTGACTCCTTTTACTACAGAGGAGTAGCAGCTCCCCTATAGTAGACCAAATCCCAAGTCTTCTTGTTTAAACTTGTGTTTTCTAGCCTCATAAAAAGAAACAGAACAGAGCCGATGAGCTTCAAAGCTCGTTACGTATAGCCCGGACTAAAAACGAGTCAGCTCCGGTATGCGTTCCCTTTTCACTTCCCCGTGGACCCATGCCCTTGTGTGTTTTGGCTCCATGTCCACCCATCTGTATAATTCCGTAAATGCCACGAGCGCAGGCCGGGGTCACAGGATGAGAAGGGGACCAGATATCCGCTCTGTAACGCAGGCATGCGTGTCCTCCCGGACATATGGTCTGTGTGTGGCCTCCGACTCTACTTTGAGCGCAGAGCGCGGCGCACCGACGGCAGAGGATTTGCACGCTCGAATCCAAAGTGTCGCGGCTGTTTGAGGGCGAGAGGCAGCCACGGAGGGAGGGGAAAATGGAAAGTTTGCAGTGTTTTCATGCAGCGCTTTCTGCTATTTGAAACAGAGGAGGAATTCTTCTGTTATTAGTATTTTTTTATAAGGCTTTTTAAGGACGCTAGCTCGTCACATGCTGCTGAGAAGCTGCAACAATCCAAACGTGCCGACAGCTTGACCTCTGGCTGTCGTGATGACCTGAAGCCTCGGGCCGACAGGGCGATGATCTCAGAGTGTTTGGAGTGACAACACGAGCGCCGCGCCCCGTCTGCGTTCTGCTGCCGCGGGTCTGTTAATTTACCCCAAGTTAGGACGAACGCTGACTGTGCAGGACGCTTTGTAGCCGCGGCGTTTTCCGCTCCTCTCTGTCTGTGGGGGGGAGGGACAAAAAGAACAAAAGACCTGCCTTCAAGGGATGTTAGAAGCTCGCTCGTGTGTGTGTGTGTGCTTTTGCTCCTGTGGTAATTAGGCTCACTAATATTTTCAGTTTCCTTATGTAATGTTCTTTTGTCGATACAGAGGACGAGAAGCTCCGGGGGCTGTTTGTTTGGCGCCCCGGGTTCCTCGCTGCTTCACTGAGGGATTATTGTAAGACAGCTTTATCGTCCCATCAGCTGCCTTTTCTCTGGTTCCCTGCAGCCGGAACAGAAGAATCCTCTCAAGCCGGCACCTCTGGCGTTTTCTTAAACTGTCCTGTTTATTTATTTTCCCGCTCTGGGCTCAGATTTCCCGTCTTTCCTGCCAGCCTTGTAGGTGTACTCATTATGTGACTCACAAGAGGATGAAAGAAGCTGTCCTCTAAACACAGATCGTTTGTTGTCACTGACAAGATGATGCAGCAGAGCGTCTCACATCTGTTTTTATTTTTTATTTGTATTTTTAGGACGTTAAAAGATTCATAGACAGTATTAGGTTGATAAAATGTAAGCCGCTGTGTTTTGCAGGCCGAGCGCAGCGGCTGCGACGCCAACATCCTCAGCATCCCGGTGCCCATTCGCCGCGGCGGCTCCGAGTCCAACTTGGACGTGGTCGACAGCGTCGGGCGTGACGGCGTTGGCGTTGATTTCACGAAGGGGGCGCTGGGCATCGACACCCTGCAACAGAAGATCCTCAAGGTTAAACGCTGGCCTGCTTTTAGAACTCTTCTTCTACTCTGTAAATCTGCAAGCAAACCGAAACGTTTACATTTTCTGTTGTGTGGTCGGGCTGTAGGTGACGGAGCAGATCAAGGTGGAGCAGGCGGCGCGGGACCAGAACGTCGCCGAGTACCTGAAGCTGGTGAACAATGCCGACAAGCAGCAGGTGGGTCGGATACGCCAGGTGTTCGAAAAGAAGAACCAGAAGTCGGCGCAGAGCATCGCTCGGCTGCAGAAGAAGCTGGAGCAGTACCACCGGCGCATGAAGGACAGCGAGACCAACGGCAAGCACGGCCACAAAGATGGAGGCGGCAAAGAATCTGGGACTCACAGCAAAGAGGGCAGCCTGCTGGACTTCAGCGGCACCGGGCAACACCCGGCGCTGGACAAGGTTAAGACCATCGGACCGGGCGTGTCGCCGTTCTTCTTTAACAAGCCGCGCGAGTTCGCCAACCTCATCAGGAACAAGTTTGGCAGCGCGGACAACATCGCCCACATGAAGAACTCCATGGAGGCGGGCTCGGGGCTGCACGCCGAGGCCGGCACCAGGGGCCTGAGCGGCAGCGCCACAACGGTAGCCAAAACCACGAAGTACCAGAGCGACGACGAGTGCTCCACAGGGACGTCGGCCTCAGCCGACTCGAACGGGAACCTGGCTGCGGAGTCTGGGTCAGGAGGACAGCGGTCAGAGTCCAACGGGCGTCTGGTGGAGGTCCTGGAAATGGTGCAGGAGATCAGGGAGGCTCAGACTCAGCTGGCAGAGGAGATCGAGCTGATGAACGCACAGTTCAAAGGAGACCACAGCTACTTTACACAGCTGATGCAGGAGGAGAGATTCAGGTGAGCACCGCCAGAAGACATTTAAAGAATGATCACTCACTCCTGGTGGTAACTATGGTTCTTGTTTTGTTTTGTTTGGTCAATAAGCCAGGTTAAAACAGAACCCAGCTAACATATTTACTTTCTGCATCTTTACCGAGGTTCCTGACAGTTGAAGTGGTTATGATTTACATTTTTGCGTGAATAAATGGCAGAGCTGACACAAACCAGCAGACTGTCACTAAGTCAACCAGGCATTTCCAGCTGCTGCTGCACTACGCTGTGCCCACACACACTCTTAATTATGTATTGTTTCTGGCTCTCTCTTCTGTGTGTGTGTGTGGGGGTTTCTGTCTGCCAGGTATGAGCGCTTCGAGGACCAGCTAAATGACTTGACGGAGCTCCACCAGCACGAGACAAGTAATCTGAAGCAAGAGCTGGCCAGTATCGAGGAGAAGGTGGCCTACCAGGCCTACGAGAGGGCCAGAGACATACAGGTAACCACAGATGGCTGTTTGAATAACTTTTTCATTTCTCTCAAATAGAAAGAAGAACGCTGCCTGAAGCAGGTCTTTTAAGTTTGGGGTGTTTGATTTTGGGTAATACATGTATTTTATCCTTTTTTTTCGCCTTTTTTGGAACAAAAACAAAAACCATTTGCAGGATTAACACCTCGGGAGTGGAAGCTAAGTTCTGAGATTTCTCTTGTATTTGTCTCCCTTTTCCTATCTGTTTTTAAAAGTTATTTTAGGCTGATTAATTTAATCGTGTTTCGAGGGCAGCAGCAGCTGGAGGGGTTCTGCTAAATATTTTGTAATATAGTTTTTAAAATTACATCTTGAGGTGTTTATTTTTGCTGCTCAGACCTTCTTGTATACATTTTTTCCCCCAAGGGTCAGTAAAGTAAACAAGAGATTACATTTTATGTTTAGAGTCTCAGAAAGTAAGACATGTAAATCCATTCCTTGAAGGCTTTCAGGCAGAACCAGTAAATATTTTGTTGGTGGCCAAAATGAATCTGAACCCCCTCCAGCACCGAGAGTTGGACTCAATGTGGATCGAATGTTAAAAAGACTAAGTGTGTTCTATTAGAACACACTTAGTGTTCTAATAGAACACACTAAGTGCTCAAAGTCTGTTTTCAGGTCATACCTAGTCTGTGCGAGCCTGCTCCACCCACTGACCTCTGACCTTTGACCTGACCGCGTGTCTCCGTGCAGGAGGTGCTGGAGTCGTGTCAGACGCGCGTGTCGAAGCTGGAGCTGCAGCAGCAGCAGCAGCAGCAGACGGTGCAGCTGGAAAACACCGACGCCCGGGTCCTGCTGGGGAAGTGCATCAACATCATGCTCGCCATCGTCACCGTCATCCTGGTGTGCGTCTCCACGGCGGCCAAGTTCACCGCGCCGCTGCTGCGCAGCCGCCTCCACCTGGCGCTCACCTGCGTGGGCGTGTCGGTGCTGGCGCTGCTGTGGAAGAACTGGGAACACCTGCAGTGCGCTTTGGAACGACTGCTCCTCCCGCACTGATCCGCGGGAGCAGGAGGGAGAGCCGGAGGGAGTTTACATGTAGCCTTACCCCCCACCCCACCCCACCC
>NC_051447.1:7183342-7189775 GCF_001649575.2 Kryptolebias marmoratus | reverse complement strand
ACCCCCCGCCCCGCTCCCCGTCCATTCTGGGCGCCGCACAGACCCGAGACTGAAAAGCCTTACCCAGAATGCACCTGTGTTTGTAAGTTGATTAAAAACGGACAAATAAAAACCGCCTCGGATCGGTCCGACGACGCCTCTCTGCAGCAGCAGCAACAAGCCGAAGTCTGAGTTTCAGTCCGTGGGCTCGTATCGGGGTTTGCTTTTATTTCCTGCCCTCAGCGGAAGTGTGTGTGTGACGACAAACACACACCCCGGCTGCTGCTCTGGACACTTTGTCCGCTTTGAAGCCCCGCAGTCAGCTACAGGAACCACAAACATCCACGCGAAGTCTGATTTTTACCGTGTCGGCACTTTTTGACACCATATTTGTGCTTTTCCTTCGTCTGTGTCCGAGACGCACGTCGTCTAAATCAGCTGGAATGTGTCCGTGTTTGCGCGCCGTCCTGTGCGTGTCGTAAACGAAACAGGTTGTGCAAAATACATGAAGCTAAAATCAGGAGGGGGTCAGCTGGAAGGCCTGGGGGGGGGGGACTGCAGCCCTCGAGTTTACTGATAAACAAGAACAGAAACCACTGTTCAGTGTCTGTGTCAGCATTTCGTTTCTGTTTATGTTAGTTGCTGTTGAGCACAAAGGAGCTGTGAGCACGGCCCATAAAATCTTTTAAATATTTTATTTCCTCTCTAGAAAATTGCCTATTAACATATTCAACAAACTGAGGGTGAAGGTTTCACTTTAAACGCCTCGAAGACATTTGAAAGTGTCTAAGAACCAAACTAAACTTTGGAGTTTTGCATAAAATCCCACAAGAGGCTGTTTCCTGGAAAGAAGAACTAACGCCCGCAAACCCTGACTCATGTTTTTATACGTGTGTTTGCAGGTGAATGACCTTCACGTGTCTTTAATGAGCACGCGAGGTGCTGATTGGTGGATTTTTATCTCCTCCAGACGTCAGCCTCCCCCCCGCTTCAGTCTTCAGCTGAGCTCTCGCCGGCTGCTTTTATCTTCTCGTCAAATAAGCCAAAAAAAAAAAAAAGCGATTAAGTCCAGGAAAGCTTCAGTACTGCCTCTCGTCTCGTCAGCTTGATCTTTGTTTAGTGTATGTTTGTGTTTTCAGGTAACCCCTCGTTCCTTTAAGCTATTTATGGTGAAAGAATGCGGTTTGCAAAATGAACACGCAACAAGTGTTCACACGAACTGCGGGGCCTACAGTTCTTTATTTAAAAACCTTTAAATGTGAGCATGTTTGACGTCTCAGAAGGCCTTTTTTATGATGTGACTTGAACAAGTTTTATGTGAAGCCTTTGCTGCCGTGCTGCGTTCAAGTCTGGTGGAAAATAAAGGTGCTTTGAGTGAACAGACTCATTTTATGGTTTTAAACGGTAAAGACAGTCTGCTGTTCATCTTGTTGTCCCCACACATTCGACTCTCAAATGACTTGAAAGTTCGACTGTTTTTTTTTTTTTTATCACTGTTTGTTTTTGGTCTGAAATGTTTTAAATTTCTGTTGCCCTGCGAAGAAGCAGAATTTACTCCTTCAGTAGTAGTACACAAAGGTTGTTTTTTTTTCCCCACATGACCTGAATGCAGCATCCCAGACCAGATGGAGGGAAGTGAACAATGTAGCTCCGATCTCCCAAACCCTAAATCATTGTGATGGTCGAAGGGCGTGAAACGGGACCGATGCCTTTACGATGCAGATCGTTTGTCCTGCGTTATGTTTGTGGCAAATAAGGAGATTTATTTTATTTCTTAGCATCAGTGTGTGTTGTTTTTCAAAATTGGCCTAAACACTACTTTTGTCCGGAGAAACACAAACCTCTTCAAAGCTTTCACTTTAAATGAGAATTATGACTTTTTTTTTCTTTTTTCAAAGAAGAAAATAAACCTTTGTTTTTCTAAGATGGTGCCTTCTTATTTTCCACATCTCATGCATCAGAGAACATCTCCCAGCAGGTCAGGGATGTTCTACAGGCAACACAAACAGTCATATATATATATAAACTGAGAGTAATTATTATTATTAATATTATTATTATTTACTGAGCAGCTGTGCTCTGATGGAGAGAAAACTTATTGTTTTGTCCAGTGGACACAAGGTGTTATTGAAAAACATTGTATTAAACATTCAATTAATTAGGCACACATACAGGCTGGAAAATTCATCTGTATGCAGACAGGACTATGTGCGCATGCGCTGTGCGGCGTTTAAATCATAAATCAGAGAATAGTGACACCCAGTGGTCAAATGTGAGCAATGCGTCCAAATATTAAATTTAATATACACTGAATGGGTTGCATTTTAACATGAAAAGTGGTGATATTTGTAGTTTGATGAAAAAATAACTTAAACATGTAACAGTTTGCACTAATCATTCATGTAAACACAACAATTTAAACAAAAATAAATGTATTAAAGGTTTAAATGTAATTTAGATCCTTTTTAATGTTTATTTAGGAAACTTTAAACCACATAAATTGAGTTAAAAGAACTACTCACAGGTTATGTTAATTGTTTTAGAACAGAGGGGTTTGTGGGTAATGTAGTTTTGTAAACATAGGGGATTGTGGGTAATGCCGTTCGTTCATCCGTAGCACCAGGGGGCACCCGGGAGCAGAAATTAAGCTTTTTTTGGCGCAAATCGGAAGTCGTCACAGCTGTCCGCAGCTTTATAAAATAAAGTTTAATGCTACACTGGAGCGCTTTGTCAGTCGTTTAGCTTCATGCTAAAACAATTTATTGTCAGTTTATTTTTATATATATTTATTTCTGCCCGTTCTCACAGCGAACAACAGACTGAGCTCCGTTAAATGTTCCCGACGCGTTAATGTTAGCTAATGTCAGCAGACGCTGGTGGAGATTCACGGTTATTTACACGAAGTCTGTTTGATTTTAACCTCGCTGGCTGCATCCTGGAGAGCCTGTGGTGTTAAATGGATGAACACAAGGAAAACCTTCACGGCAAGGACGTGAATGTGAAGATGACAGACGTTCAAGATGACGAAAAGGTCGGAATGAGACAAAAACATGCTTTAGATTTATCGTTTAACGCAGACTTCATTACACTTTATTAAGAAAAAACTCCTCCTAAATTACATTTCAAAGAATATAGACACGCCATGTCGTTAACAATACTGATTTATTTTTGAGCCACAGATTATTATTAGGAATAATGGGTCCTGAATCTGGTCCGAAAATGAAGATTTATCAAGACAATCATGGTCAGATAAGATGTTTATTATAAAATTTAGAATTTAAAGGGATAATAAGTGTAACCTCCAAACACTTTGGGTCTAAAATCCCCTTTTTAGGTATTATTTACTAATATATTGCCAGTTTGCTTTAAGCTGCTTCTAAATTAAAGATTTGAGAATTTAGAGATTTGAAGTTTACAGCTAAATGTAAAGTCCTTGAAATCCACTTCATGAATGGCTTCAGAGCATCAGACCTGGGTAGTCAGAACACCTGTAGAAAAGAAGATCCTCGAGGATTAAAAAACAATCTTATGGTAGGATCTGAAGAAGATTATTCGAGCTATGTGGGTGTTTGGTGGATTTGATGTGACTATTAAGAACTGGAAAACCCCGTGTAAGATGACTGACGCGAGAGCCGCTCCTCCTCCGAGCTCCTTCAGAAATCAGACTGTTTGTGTTGGAGCTAATTTCAGGATGTGTAAACTGCAAGATCTGGTTACACCGAACCCTTCAGCTTTCCGAACTCCTGGAGGCAGAAACAGAAAGCTGAAGTGATGAAAGGAAGCTCAACTTATGCGTTCACTTAAAACAGGGGTGTACAATCCTGGTCCTCGAGGGCCAGAAGAAGCCTGTTAATCAGCCGTTGGAGCAGAGGAACAAGGAAAACATACAGGATGGTGGCCCTCGAGGACCAGGATTGTACACCCCTGACTTAAAAGTACAATTTATTTAGTTGGTAGGTGGAAAAAAGCTTGGATAAAAGAATGAAGCCCAAACCATTAAAGGTCTGCGTTGTTGTTTTAGGCTTTTTAGCACCAATATGAGTGAAGAATGAACTATTTCTAGCCTCAGTTTTGTTCAAAAATGGTTTATAATGAGCCGCTGAATAGAATAGCTGCAAGTTTGAGAAGCTTACTAATAAAAAAAAGGTAACGCTCCTTATCCCGGGAAGTCAGAACCTAATGTTTTTGTGTCGTCGTTTGTCCAGCCTGAGTTGTGACATCCCTCTGCGACACAGAATGACCCCTGAGTTTCCCCTCCAGGCGAAGCCCTGTGGCAGGATACGTCCCGACGAGGAGACGGCTCCTCAGACGTCCCAGTCGGACAGAGACTTCAGTCATCCGGTTTACAAAGAGATCGCTTTGGCCAACGGCCACATCAACCGCATGTCCAAGGAGGAGCTGCGGCTCAAGTTGGCGGACCTGAAGCTCGACACCAGGTCAGTTTGTGGCGTTCCTCTGGAAGCGGTTGCACATTTGGTTTTCGTTCCCAACTCTTGAAATCTGCCTTTTTCTTTTGTTGTTGTAAAGAGGCGTGAAGGATGTGATGAAGAAGAGGTTGAAGAACCACTACAAGAAGCAGAAGCTGCTTCAGTCTGCGGCCGAGGGCGGGCCCACTGACACCTACTACGATTACATCTGCGTGGTGGACTTCGAGGCGACGTGTGAGGAGGACAATCCCTCGGACTTCCTCCATGAGATCATCGAGTTCCCCATGGTGCTCATCAACACGCACACCTTACAGATCGTGAGTTCAGCTTCAGAGTCAGCCGGTTTTAAATAGTTTGTTTTGTCGTACAGAGAACTTCATTCGGTCTTGAATGTGTGTTTCCCGCTCAGGTGGACACCTTTCAGGAATACGTGAAGCCGGAGCTGAACCCGCAGCTTTCAGACTTCTGCGTCAAGTTAACGGGAATCACGCAGGTTGGACGACTTCAGATGTCGCCGCTGCCGTGTTAGATAGTGGCAACGTAACGGTAACAATTTATCTTTCAACCACAGAAAATGGTGGACGAAGCCGATCCGTTTCCAGAGGTCCTCCGGCGCGTCGTGGCCTGGCTTCAGGAGAGGGAGCTCGGGACAAAATACAAATACGCCATTCTGACCGACGGGTGAGTTTTTAACCTCGCCTCTGCTGCAGGAGTTGCCGTTCCTCGGTCCTGATGAATCTTTTTTTTTTTTTTTTTTCGGCACGCTCCGCAGGGCGTGGGACATGAGCAAGTTCCTCAACATCCAGTGTCGGCTCAGCCGGATCAAATATCCTCCGTTTGCAAAGAAGTGGATTAACATCAGAAAGTCTTACTGCAACTTCTACAAGGTACGGTGACAAAACAGAACTTTACAATCGCAAATATAGCAAGACTTAGAAATTTTGACCATTTTTAGCCTTTCAAAGATCTAAACAAGTAAAAAAAATAGTAATATTAGCAATGAACTGATGTCACCAGGCAAGCAGAGATTTAAAAACACATCTTTTGTAGTCAGATATAATTAGGAGCTTGTTTCACTGGTTTCCAAAACAAAAAAATTAAAGTAAAAAAGATTTTAACAGAGATAACGGCTTTCCTAATTGATTCCAATAAGCACTGATTATAAATGCACAAAAAACTACTTATTGAAACCAGTTACAGGTCAGCATTAAAGGAAAACTGATGTGTTCTTGGTAAATTTGCACTTTTATGGCAAAGCAGCGGGATAAAAAGTTCTCAGTGCTGCTCCTTTCTGTAAGTTGTTTAATTGTTCTCCATCACACTTGGAAATACCCTCTGTCCATCCGGTTCATCTTGAGAGCTGGAGAACTTGAAAAATAAGCGACGTACCGACTTCCATTTTGGTGTAGGCAACCCTGGTCTTCGAGAGCCACTATCCTGCATGTTTTCCTTGTTTCTCTGCTCCAGCACACCTGATTTAAATCAATGAGTGATTAACAGGCTTCTGCAGAACATGAAGAGGTGATTTAACCTCTGAATCAGGTGTGTTGGAGCAGAGGAACAAGGAAAACATGCAGGATAGTGGCCCTCGAGGAGTAAGATCAACATGTTCTCCCTCCAAAGCTTTATCGGTCATCCCTTGGGAGAAACTTTTTCTAAACTTAGTTTCAGTCGCTCTGAAACACGTGAACATGGCCGACGGGCTCCACGGGAGCACACAACCTGTTTGAGTGTCTCTCGATGCTTTAGTTCTTGGAATCAAACAATGTTAACACTAAAGGACGTATATCTGTATGCCCTGTTCTATTCTAGTCTAAAAACATTCATTATTAAAGACCCTCAGTGACGGGGGACATAAGCGTACCATTTGTTAAATCTTGCATTTACAGGTGCTGGTCATAAAATTAGAATATCATGAAAAAGTAGATTGATTTCAGTAATTCCATTTAAAAAGTGAAACTTGTATATTATATTCATACATTACATACAAACTCATATATTTCAAATGTTTATTTCGTTTAATTTTG
>NC_051447.1:7144058-7182080 GCF_001649575.2 Kryptolebias marmoratus | reverse complement strand
ATCAAAATTAAACGAAATAAACATTTGAAATATATGAGTTTGTATGTAATGTATGAATATAATATACAAGTTTCACTTTTTAAATGGAATTACTGAAATCAATCTACTTTTTCATGATATTCTAATTTTATGACCAGCACCTGTACATCTTGTATGATGCCTCAGTAAGGCTTTTGTGATTTTCAGAGATAAAAGTGACTTCCTCCGACCAGCAGGAGGCAGCAATCGCTGCATTAAACAGGCCTGACTAGAGGCATCATAGTTTATTTTATGGACTGGGCTTCAGAACCACATAAGGATTTGTCTTTGCACATCAGATTTATGAATGGTGCAGATATGATCAGGATTATCTGATTAAAAATAACTTTATGATTATTTATTAGCAGTAACCTGCAGAAAACAGCGTCTCTTTTTATATTTCTTGTGGTCTAAAAACACCTTTTTTTTAAAATAATCTGCTGTTTTCCTTGCATATGTCGGCATTCTGCCGCGTGCTTTTATTAAAACGCCCGTGTGTCCTCCAGGTGCCCCGCACGCAGACGAAGCTGAGCACCATGCTGGAGAAGCTCGGCATGAAGTACGACGGCCGTCCCCACTGCGGCCTGGACGACTCCCGCAACATCGCCAGGATAGCGATGCGCATGCTGCAGGACGGGTGCCAGCTGCGCGTCAACGAGCGAATGCACGGTGGCCAGCTGCTGTCCGTGCCCAGCTCGGCGCCGGTGGAAGGAGCGCCGGCGCCTCGCAACCCCGGCAGCAGAGACTAGAGCCAGAAAGTGAAATGCACCAGCCTTAAAATGTGCCCTCACCCCCACCGACCGCAGAGAGAGAAGCACTTTAACAGGAGCTTAAAGCTGGAAATGAGGTCTGTGTTTAGATTTCACCGTTTATTTTTCTTACAAACTAAAAAAAAAAAAAAAAAAGAAAGTACAGATAATTTCTGTGAGTTCTGGAAAAGTCTCCCTCTATATATTCTGTTTAACTTGCTTCATCCTGCCTTATTTTCCTGCTAATATTCATCAAATAAGTGTCTTTCATTTAGCCATTAATGGTGACTTCAGGTTTTGTTCTTAAGAATACAAACTTGGCTCGTAAAATAAAAAAAGCTCAGCGGCTTCACATTTTGAGCTGTGTTTCCCAGACCGAGTTGACTGGAAAGTGGACTTCAATCACATGTTTTAAGAATAAACATTTTAAAAAAAAGAAAGAGTACAGACTTGACAAACCTTATTAACAGCTACTGAAAACATTGGGGTTTTTTTCTGTAAATATTGGGAATGTTTGATGTAGTGGTGTCATCTTCTGTTCAGATGTGTATTTTTATCTTTCAGTAGGTGATTTATTTTTAACAAACAAATATTCCAGCGAATAAATCGTTAAAAATAAGCCTTGTTCTGTTATTATTTTTCAAAGCAATGTCTTTGTTGCTCAGTAATTAAACATTTTCTGAAAACAAAATGGTTAAGATCATTAAATATAGACATTTTTTTTATTCCCACGTTTTCCTGTTAGTTTCTTCTGTATGTCTTCTGAACTCAAACTACTTAATACTGATATTTTTTTCCATTCTTACATCAAAACATTTAGCTTGACCCTTTTTGTACAAATAGTTTTTATAACTTTAATTCTTTTTAAAAAATATTATAGAAACTTTTTTAATTCTCATTGAAATATATTGAGATCTTAAGTCATTCCACATTGTTCACTTTGAAATATACTTTTTAGCTGCATTTAGCTAATTTCAGCATAAATCTTCAGTTTTGCTAGTTTCAGCTGTTAGGTGCTGTTTTTCTTTTCTTTTTTTTTTAAAGCTTTTTCAGTTTCCGGAAACTTGACCGGAAGTCGACCTGAACAGGAAATTTTGTTTCAGATGTAACACTGTTAAGCAAATTTATCAAGTCAATCAGCATGCACAGAAAATGTTATTCCTCTACTTATTAATTTTAAATATTTCGGACATGTATTTTACTGCATTTAGTTAATATTCACAAAAACTGAGGCGTGTTTTTGTAGAGTTAAGTTACTCTAACAGCTGCGCAATCAGAAAATTATACCTCGATAAGCACGTTTACGTTTAAAATCATTTTCTCTCAGATTATGGGAATATTGATGTCGTTTTTAATGTGAAACGCTAACACACTGGTTTTAAATATTAACATTTTAAGCTCTCAGATGTTTCCTGCTCTTCTTCTAATGGCGGCGCACACAACTGAGGGAAACATGACCGGAAGTTAACCTGAATATGAGTAAGTTGGCTAATTTTGTTTTAGGTTTAACATTGTTTTAATATTTTTCATGTGCAATGTACTCTTGCTCAGTAGAACCACGAAGTCACAGAAAGCCAACTTGGCAAATGTTGCTAATGAAAGTCGTAATTACCCCTGGGCTAACAAATGCTAACTCTGTTAGCTTCAGGTTAATTAGCTTCCAGCTAACACCTGTCTTTCTAACAGGAAGTTAAAGGAATATACCTGCCATTTTAGAATAGAGGTCTGTGGAAAGTATATGAGGAGTTATTTGAATAGCCTACTTTTATGGAAATAAGAGTTTTGAATATTTCATCCAAAAAAAGGAAACTAATGCAAAACTGACAGCAATGTAGCGGTTTAAATAATAATAATGTTTGCCTGAGCTGCTATAAAACTGTGAGGGTTGGACTTATTGAGGGTTTCAAAGTGGGTCTACTTCAGACTGTATATATATATATATATATATATATATATATATATATATATATATATATATATATATATATATATATATAAAAAACCACATCCAAAACCCTCAAAAACTCCAGTCTTCAAACGTTCACACCTAGCCATTAGCCCATCAATCCTGTGGGACTAACCTTTACTTTTCCAAACTCAGGTTGTTTAAAGAGCTGTCTACAACTGGGAACCCGAAAATTGCAAGTGTCAGGATTATAAGTGGTTTGGTCACTGTAACCTTTGTGTAATTATGAAGTTAAAAAAAGGGTTGCCAACTCCTCAGTAAGGAAAAGTAGCCATGGTTGTCCTAAAAGTCACTAAAAGTCGTCATCACCTGCACGAATGGGCATGTGCGTGGAATAGTAATGGACGCAAAAGGGGAGAGTAATAACAGAACAACCATAAATGTCTTTAAACTGCAAATGAACTTGAAAATGGCTAGAATACACTCCAAAAGTACAAGATGCCCCTGCAGAATTATTCATAAAAAGACACTTTAAATGACAAAAGTCTGACTGCTCAGAAGACAAATATGAAGAAATTAGGAACGGCCCACAACTGCGTCATGAGGACATCTGTATTTAACTCGACCAACAGCACAGACACAAAAGTGACATTTTCTGTTCAAACTTTATTATTTGTAGGAATCACAGCACCATTCATGAACTATATCTTTGGGCCTCTTAGATACAGAAATACTTCAGTCACATTACTTCAGTTAAACAACAATTTCAGCCATTTGTGAAGCTAAACTGATTAAAATTCTCCACATATTCTTGGTTTGAGGTCACACTGGCTTCTAGTGGTTTCCTTTGGGACACTTTAATGGTCTCTGGCAGCTTTAGACACTTTGGCACTGACAGTATCAAATATATTACGGTGTTTTGCTTCATCAGCTATAAAACGGAGCAGTAAACTCAGAGTAGTTCAGCCTCCCAGATGGTGAGGCGTTTAATACTGACAGGAGATGTACTCGGTCACTTTGCGGCTGATCTCTTCCAGGATGCGGCTGGCGTTTTCCTCCAACTCGACCAGATCTGCAGCCTTGTTCTCCAGGATGTGCTGATTGGCCTCATAGGAGCGCTCCAACTCTGTGAACATTGACAAGTATTAAAACCAGAGCCGACGCTGCTTTTTTGTTCACGTTTTCTGTTGCGCGTGTCTTGCTGATGCTCTCGTGTGTCTGTGTTTTCACAGAAAGTGCAACTCCTCCCGTTTGAATTCCTTCTCTTTGCACCTTGCGGTAGAATCGCTCACCTCCGAGCCTCTGCAGCTGATTGCTGCTCTTCTCCAGCAGCTCTTTGGCTTCCTGCTGCAGTTCATCCGCTCTCTTTCTCGCCTGCAGCGCCCACTCGCCTTTATCCGCCACTCGCTCCTCCACCGCCTCGAATTGATCTTTCACCTTGTCATCGAACTCCTGCGCACAACGAAAGCACAACACTGACGAGGGTTGGGGTGGGAAAGCGGGAGCTGCAGGTGAGGATCTAGAGTGAGTGGACCGTGTGTCTGAGACCTGCTGGGCCTCCTCTGCGTTCTGCCTGGCCTGCTCCGTGAGCCGCTCGGTCGTTTCCACCTGCTGGCTCATCTCCAGGTTGTCCTGCCTCAGCAGGCCGACGTCTCGCTCCAGCTGCACCAGACGACCCGTGGCGTTGCTGAGCGTCAGCTCCGACTTTTCCGTCGCCGACTCCACCTGGCACACGTGCATTTGTAAACAGTCAGCGCTAAAACATGCAAACGCTCATCAAAACGCAACATCTAATGCAGAGTCACTGTTTTTTTTGCCTGTTCTTCACATCTCTGGGGTCTTTGTGGCTTTTGGTGAACATTGTGATCAAACTCACAGATTTCAGCAGGGCCAGAGTTTCTGAAATGCTGCTTTCAGCCAGCTGCACGGCGTCCATGGCGCTGTTCTGAGCACGCTCGGCCTTGTCCAGGTCAGCCTTTATTGCGCCTGCTGTCTCATTTAGGCTTTCTGCCTCCTCACTAATGGACAGAAAAGGAGCTTTAGGTTGTCTTAAACTTAAGCTACTGTATGTATGTATCCCATATGACATAAACAGGAAGAACTGAGGGCTGGCTTTAGGACGGTTCTGCTGATGTTGGCGTGTTACCTGGCAGCTTTGGCCTGCCTCAGCAGCAGCTCTGCGGCCTTGATGTCCTCGGCGCTCTGGCTGAGGATCGTCTCCACGCTGGTCAGATTGCTGACCTTCTCTCGGATCTCGTTAGTCAGCTCCCGCAGTCTTTTCGCCGATGTCGGCAACTCCAGAGCCAGCACCCCCTTGGCCACCTCCTCGATCACGTTCGCGTCGGCCTTATCGTCTGGATGATCGCGAACAAAAACAAACGGTCACTGCGCAGCCATTCAGACCCGACTCTGACATGCATTTGGGCAGCGTCGGCGTTCACGAGGCACTCACTGGAAAGAAGGTCCCGTATCTCTTTGATGAGGTTGCGGAGCTGATCGTTGCTCTCTTCAACCCTCTCTTTGCTGTGGTTGGATTTGATCATCACCTCCATCGCTTTGGCCTTGGCCTCGTTTGCCCGGGTGTTGGCCTCCCACACCTGACCGCAAACAGGTCCAGCCATTTGCTCAAATCTGTCTGACTTGAAACTGCTTCCAACAAGCGAACTTGTTCACTCACCATCCTGGAGAGCTTGTCCACGTCCTGCATAGCCTCTTGGATCCTCTGGTCCAGGCTCTGGGCTGATTTGAGGGCCGTTTTGGAAATTGTGACGAAACCGCCGCAGCCCTCTCCTCCACACTGAGGCGCCCCGTCCTCCCCGACACAACCCAATCCACCGCAGGGGGGGCAGGCTTCACCTTCAGCTGCCCCGCCACACGTCTACGTAAAACATCCAAAAAAAATTCAACAAAAGAGACGAGGCGACGTTCTCATTCAGATAACGTTTGGCTTCCAACAACGTTTAACGGGTTTCTCACCTTCTCACTAAGCGGGGACAAGTCCAGGTTTTCCAGCTCCTTGGACAATTTATCCAGCTTCTGTTCGTTCCTTTGGTGTTTTCGATCAAATTCTTTCTGGCTGCCGCTCAGTTTGTCCTCTGTGGCTTTCCGTACTGCGGCGGACTGCTCCACTGTGTTTCCAGGGTCGCTGGTTGAAGCGTTGGCGCGCAGCTCGGCCATTCTGGACTCCGTGTGCGCTGTAGAGATGGTGTTCATGGCTCCTGTAAACCAGAAAAACAAAGAACTGGATAAATTAGTTCATGAAAGCCAGACATATTTATTGGTACTTTTTATGTCTCCGTCCTTTTTATTGGCTCCTCTTTATGGTTTTACGTCATCTTTACACTGTGCCAGTTTGTCGTCTTGTTCTTTCATCACATTTTTCCTTCTTTTTGCATAAAACAAATAGATTATTGAAATTACGTTTTCAACCTTGCTGGTTTACAGTCGCCATTGACTGCTCCACCTTCTGACCGAAGAATTTTAAAGCTTGTTTGTGGAGGGACAACGCAACTTTTAAGCGATTGGTAATTCGAACAGCTGCACCAAAAGAAAAGGTGTGACCTAATTTAAACGAGAGGCTATTACAGGCAATCCCGATAATTAAAGACAAAATCAGTAAAGACTTGGTCCTGATAGTTTTTACTAATCTGAGGCTCAAATTCATGCTGGCAATCAAAAATGTTCAAGAGTGGAATGTTTTATCCTACTACTGACTCAGAGACATACGGTAAATGTGGTTGTTAGTTTCTCAGATTGAGACCCAGCCTGTAAATTAGGAAATTATGTAAAATTAATATTATTAATACTATTGTACATTTCCAGAACAAACTCATCCCGTTTTAGAAATTCCTTTTGCTCCACCACATTTTACTCGTTCCGTCTCATTGTAAAGCACAAAAATGTTTGGTGCGACTCAGAAACCAAAAAAACCCGATTCTTAAGCCACTGTGTCCCCCTCACTGTTTGCCTGTTGACACATGATGGCATCCTCTGCATACATTTGACACAAAACACAACTTTCCATTAGAATACAAGCAGTGGTCTTAAAACCCAACCTTGTGGTTTGCTGAGTTTGCACATTTTAAAGGTAAAAATGCTCTATTGGAAGTAAAAATAAATTACTTAAACTTGAAAAATAGCAATGTTTATCAAAATTCAACTAAACAAACAAACAACAATGGAACTAGGCTTTTATTTTGAAAAGGAAAGGGATGAAAAGTACAGAGTTTAGATATTAGTATTTACACAGTATATTGTTTTTTCCGTCTTACCGTAGATGTTGGAGTTCTTGGCGTCGTGGACCTGCTGCTTCAGCTCCTGAACCTTTCGCTCCAGCTTGTTGGCCTCCCCGGTCAGTTCATCTAATCTTGTATCGGCGATGTTGATGTCACCGTGGAGGAAGTTCAAGGTGTCTTCGGTCGTATTCAGCTTTCCGTTGAAGTAAGACATCAGACCACTGAAAATACAACGAGACGGCAATAAACAAGCCTGTAGACGCTCTCGGAGCTGGGCTCGGCGTTTGCGTACGTACGCAATCTGATGCATCAGGTCCTGGATCTGCTCCAGCTTCACCGAGGCGGTCCTGTTCTCCATTATCTCTCTCACAGCCTTGGTGTTTCTCTCCAAGCTGCTGACCAGCTCTTCGTACGGCGCCGTCACGCCGCTGGTCATCAGCTCCGTCACTTGGGCGTTCAGGCGGCGAGTCTGATTGGTCAGCTCGCCGACCACCGTGTCCCAGAGGGCGAAGCACTGGTGGCAGGGTTCGCAGGCGGGAAACTCCCCGAGGTAGCCCCTGGCGCAGTGGTCGCACTGATAACCCGAAACCCCCTCCACACAGGCGCACTGACCGGTGGTTCGGTGACACTGCGGGCTGGAGGTTCCCCGCCTGTCGCAGTCACAAGCTGGAAACACAGAAACGGTGGAAGAAGAAGTGATTATGGCTGAAATAAGCTTCAAAATGCTTATTTTAAACACATCATTTACACCTTTAATGGTTTTTTAAAGAACAGCACTGAAGGATTATTTGGGATTGAGTTACTTTTTATTGCCTTTTATACAAATACAATGCAGTTTTCTGTCTGTATCTTTGCCTCCCTCTCAATCAGGATTCTCCAAAAGACGAGATGAAGTATATAAAACAAACACTAAACTAAAATGACTAAGCTGAAAGGCGGATAATTAAAATGACTTGAAACATGCTGAAAAGCTACTAGGAACTGCAAAAACCAGATATTTATCCTTGACTATATCAGTTTGTGTAACTCTTTTTACAAAACGCAGCTGTTAATTAGGTAAATATGAAATTAGGATTATAACAGCAGCTTTAGCAGTATTTGTCTTTCTTTTATTTGTGTCAGAGTTGTAAAAAAAAAATACAACTTAGAAAAGTCTAAATTCAGCTTTGCCAGAAAAACGAAACAAAATCGGTCAAATGACCCACTTGTGTAAGACTCGTATGGTCCGTTTAACCGTTTTGTTTCCTCAGGAATGGTAGTTATTTTTAAAAAGAAACCTCCAACTCTGTTATCTAGAGTAAACAAAGCCTTTTAATACAAGTTCGACCCAGAAGGTCCCGCCGATCCCTTCGGTTCTGGTCACTGCAGGACAAACAAACAGGAGGACTTCCTTCCCTTCTTTGAAAAAGGAGGACCGCCGTGAGTCAGACAGAAAGAACGCAGCAGGGACACAATCAGTTCTGCCGCTTTTATTTATGTCATCTGCTGAGCGGAGAGGCTCCCGATTAAAGGTTTTGTTTGGGTCTCAGTGAAATCTAACACCTGAAATCAGTCTATAGGAACTAACCATCCCTCCCACTCATTTCTCACAGTGTTCGCCATAAAGCGTGAAGGAATCATCTGTGCTTATAGGAAGCAACAACCAGCTGGACTAACAGCATATAGACCAGGAGGGATTACAGCTGGAATAAATTAGGAATCTTGGGATCTCTGGCTGTTTGTCTGTGACGAAACTGGGATGCCTGGGAATGTTCGGAGAACATCTGTTTCCCATGAGCGAGGTCACTCCCATTTTTACCCCTTCCCCTGCCTCATCTTTGCCTTTTTCTTTTTGTTTTCTCTCCTGTTTTTTGGCCTCTTTTACTTTCCGGAGGGTGAACCAGCTCCCGTGCAGCAAGCGTTCAACCAGAACGAGCCTTCAGCAGTTCTTTGGGCTAGATAATACAACTTTCCGAGCAGCGTCCCGCTGATGTCTGTCCGAACCACTTTAAGTCACCACTTAAATGTGTTACATCGTACACGCACACACGCATAAAACACACACAAAAACGAGCTACAAAAAACTGAGTCAAATCCTATTAAGCTTTAAATAACTGAAAATAACGAAATAATGATGAAAAGTAAAGATGTTTGGTTGTGAAGCTTGAGCATTTCTAAGCCTTTTCAAACTCTTTATGATTTATTTATCTTGTATGTTGAGAGTTTTCCCACAAAGAAATCTGTGTTTTTACTTTTATTTTTGCCTTCTGTATATTTTAGCCCCAAGAGTCCAAAATGAACACACTCATTAAATATTTAAAGGGAAGAAAATAACAGGTTTTTATGAGTTTTGAAAAATAAAAAAAGGATAGTGCAATTGGAAACTGCTGAGACTGAGAGGTTCCTGTATGTTGACTTTTTATTTTAGTTTTATTAGCTATCCTACCACAGTCTGCGCTGCTATATGGTACACAGATTTTCAAATATAAAAGGGATTCATCACCCCCTCCTTTATGGCTTATATTTTACATTTCATTGGACTTTACTTAGCCAATTTTCAGTAAGATTCATAGGATGAATCCTAATTATTTATGTCTGAGGCGTTTCAGAACAGATCCATCCTCTCAGGAGTGTTGTAAACATTTGTGATGGTTGATGAAGTCCTACCGTGACATTTAACCAATGGATTGCCCCAGAAAAGCTCTTTGCACTCCCGACACGTCCTGCCACCAAATCCTGGTTTGCACGAACACTGTCCCGTAACCTGCAGGAAACCAGCAACACGAATCAGGCCAACGCTGAAAGCATTGCGCCGCTATCGTCCTGCCACAGGACATTTTCTGCACTCCCCCCCCCCCAGGCTTTTGTTTCACATGTAGACACAACAGAACTTTGGAGTTAGTTAAAACAATGTTCTCTGGAAAAAAAAAACGTGTGTTCAGATTTTTCCACGGTGAGCTCTGAGACTTCCTTCCTCTGCTGGAGAGCGGCCAGTAAACACACACACACACACAAAAAGAATGTTTGTGTGTGTGTACCTTTTTCCGTCCTGCACGTTTGAGTAAAACAAAAGCAACTCCCAAATAGCTGGAGTGTGTGTTTCAACAGAGTTGGACAAACACGGGTCTCTGTGGTTGGGAGGGGTAGTTTTAGCCCTGCTGCTTCGCTCTCAGTGGGAACAGTTTGGGAAGATTTCCTCACAAAGGAAGAAAAACTTTGGCAACGGCAGCTCGTCGACAGATACGATTCAGAGAGCAAAACTGCTGCAGTTACTGTAACGCTGACAAAGATAATGGCTCTTAAAGCTGCTGGCTGTTTTGGACTTCAGAGTGGTGTGCAATGGCTTTAAACTTTTCCTCGATGCGTTATCTTTTGCTTTCAAGCAGCAAGACTTTCTTGTAATCAGTTGTTGGAGGTTCTGCTGTGGTTTGGAGCTGAATTTTAGTACGTGATGATGAAAGTCAGATTTTTATCCACCATGCAGTAGCATCTGGACAGCATCTGATTTGCAAAAACTTTATACTTCAGCATGAAAATGATCCAAAATGCAATGCAAATACAGCTGAGTGAGTTTGAGATGGGAACTAAAAGCAGCCAACGTCCAAAGAAGAGCTTTAGAATATCTATCAAGAAGTCTGGAAAACAAACCCTGAAGAATAATGAAGGAAAATAAAGTCCAAGTAACGTTAAAGTCTAAATAGATGTATCGTTTTTGAAGTGATGAAAAGAGCTTTTGTTATGTTTGTGGTTTTGTCTGTCCCACCTCATGGCAGGAGGATCCCAAGGAGTGGAAGGGGTCGCAGTCGCAGCGCTGGCAGCCCGACCCGCCGTCGATGTTCCACGTATCAGGAGCGCAGTGGTCGCAGTTCAGACCGACCACGTTGGGCTGACAGTGACACTGGCCGGTTCGCTGATCGCACTCGCAGTCATCGGAGGACGAACAGGCCTGAGGTACCGTCCCCACCGAGTCACACATGCACTCTTCACAGAGGACAGGTCGTTGTTACACACAGGGAAACATTTTGACAGCAGGGAGGTTTGTCGAATATTTTCCTAGAAGTCGTACTCACTCCTGCAGCTCTGAGTGGCGGCGTTGCCGTAGTAACCCGCTTTGCAGAGCTGACACGCGTGTCCCTGTGTGTGGTACAGGCATTTGAGACAGGCGCCCGTGCGAGCGTCACAGGACCGGGGGTCGTGCAGGTCGATGTTGTTGTTGCACTGGCAGGGCTTGCAGCTCCCTCCGGGAATCAGAGGGTTTCCATAGTAACCTGGGGCGCACTCGTCACACCTGGCTCCTAAAGGAGGAAACAGAACAGGTAAACAGACATGAGAGCGTTAGAAGAGATAGCAGAAGGCTGATTACAGGGGGAGCTGTAGGGTTGTTTGGGTTTGCAACATGTGGCGAGTGTGTGTGTGTGTGTGAGCTGAAGACGTGAAGACTGAACCACACTTCTGAGCTGCTGCCATCAAAATGTAACACACCTTTGTAGCCGTGGCTGCACACGCACACCAGCTGGTCGGTCAGAAGGTAACAGCTCTCTGCAAACTGCCGACCGCTGCGCGGCCCGTCTGGACACATGCAGGGACGACAATGGTCCCCTGTACCCAGTTCTGGGTCACCATGGTAACCATTCAAACACCTGGAGATGAAGAAAAACAATAAAATGAGGTCGCAAGTCAGAAGGTTTTGATTGACTCCTACTAACAGTCGGAGTAATCACTAGTACTGATGATAATCAGCAAGTCAGAAACTGCAAGATCCTACCTGGACAAATAGATGGCCTAGAAAATATTATGTGTTCATTGAAAACATAAAAAAAAAAACAGAATGTGCAACAATTTCAGCCTCATTCTGATGCCACATTTACAATCGGACTTCCTCAAGGCTTCATTCTGGGCCCAGTCCCGTTTTCTTTGTGTTTTACCTTTAAAGTCCAGTTTTGGGAATATTGTCTTCCACTGCCTACCCAATAATATTCAGATCTGTCTGCCCCCAAAAATACAACAACAGCCTCCCTGCAGCTTTTACAGAACTTAAAGAAAAGATGTATTTCACCTTCCTTCATCTCGATGAAAACTAAATTGAAGTCATCAACAATGCCAGAAAGAGATTATTGTTAAAAAAGTATTATTTTTTGTATGAAAATCTAATAATTGGGGATGAAAATATATCAATAATTCATGTGTGTGGACTACATTAAATACCACTAAGGAATGGTCTGGATAAAGATTCAAAATTATTTTAAAATTCCACCAAATTATTTTGAGATTTGTACTTTTCGAGTAAATTACCATAGTCACACACTAAAAATGGGTGAAATAAATAAAATAAAATGTAAATTTTAACTGAATAAAACTGATAATAATGATACAGATGTTTTCCCCCCGTCATCGTCACTTCGTACCTCTCACAGTGATGTCCGGTGGTGAAGTCTCTGCAGCCCTGACACTCTCCGGTCTGAGGGTGGCAGTGCTCGCTGTGCCCATTACAGTGACACGGTCGGCACTGAGGGAAGCCCCAAAAGCCCGGCAGGCAGTGGGAACACTGGCGACCCGTGGCTCCCGGCACGCACTCGCAATATCCGGTCGCCTCGTGGCAGAAGGGGCTGACGGAGCCCAGAGAGTCACAGTCGCAAGCTGGGGGGCAGAACTCAGCGTTAATGGAGGGGGAGGGGGAGGGAGCGGGCGTCGCGCCACGAGGTGGAGTGATTTCTGACACTCACGTCTGCAGCCGGCAGGGCTGAACAGGAAAGTAGCCGGAGCACAGTGGTCACAGTTCCTGCCAACCACGTTGGGTCGACACCGGCACTGACCGCCTGTCGGCTCGCAGACGGTGCTGAGCGAACCGTGAGGGTCACACTGGCACGCTGGGGGAAAGAAAGGAAAAGACTCAATTTGGAAATGCTTTCATAAAAAGCATGGACTGCTTCAAAATATTGAGCATCTTTAGTAGAAGTAGGTACTATATTCTTTATAGAGAACAGAAAGTTCCGTTTTTAAAGAGTAACTTCACACCCATGGCTCCCTTGTGAAGCAGAGCAGAGACGCTGAAGATGTAATGGCTGCAGATGTCCGTCATGGGGCTTTTGATGACGCTCTGGCTGTTTTCCAGACATCTGTAGCGCTGGAAGGTGTCCCACGCTTCTTCACCCTCTGCCCCATGAAACATGTCCAGCTCACTGACTTGAGGCATCAACACCAACTAAAACCAGCGCAGAGAGTAAATGGGATACAGGAAACCATAAAAAGAGCACAGGTTTGATTCAAGTTTTATGGGTTTTTGGTTTTTTTACTTGTTAGGTGGCTTTATGTGGAGCACATCCAGGCTAGCCATGGACGGTTTCAGTTTGTATGATGTGAATTATGAGCAACTTGGCTCTAGAGGTGAAAAGCACGAAGAAGGAACATGTAAAGCCAACGTACGGAGTCGATGAGCGTGTATGGACTCTGGACGCTGCTGGTCGATGAGTAGAAGGGGAAAGAAAGGCGGACCGTGTAGTTCAGGCCTTTCTCGAAACACACCGGGGTCCGCAGCAGCACATGCCTGCGACACAGCACAGGATCAGTGTGTGCGTGTGTTGTCAGGGAGTTCACACGGTCCCATAAAGTCGAGCGTTACCTGGATCCAGGCGAAAGAGAGGTGTACTGCTCGTCTCCGCTCTGGTCAGAGTTGCTGCAGTGGCTGGGGTAGACTGGGGGGCTGAAGATGGGACGCTCCACCCGAATGTTCACCTGCTCCCACTGCTGCGGCAACTGTCAGCAAACACGGGCGTGAATGGCATTTAGTAGTTCTTTTACAACGTTTTCAAACCTGTTTAAACATTTGGGCATTTTGTTTAATACAGCAGCCAGTTACCCTGAAATAAAACTTTATTTTTTTCTCTTGGGTAATTCTTTTTTACCCTCATCTATCACAAAGATTATGGAATTACCTTAATCAAAACATGTTTTTTTGTTTTTAGAGATAAATGTATACACTAATAATGAAATTCTAACAATAATGATAAGGGGAATAATTCTATAAAAATTTAAAAACAAAATGATTTCTTTCTCCCTCTCTGCTTTTTCAAATATTTTTTCATTTCACATCTTTTGCAGCTTAATTTAAACCGTTATCATAGTAATTTCCAAACTTCTCAGCTTTTTATGCTAATTGTTGCAGACTTGCGGCCCCAACAATCACAGATTAAAGCACATAAACAACATTCACGGGCCAAATAAACCGGAGGAAAGTGACGACACAGACAGCCTCAACAACCGACACATTTACTGTGTGATGAAAATATGCAATCAGCAATCGGTTTTAAATTCATTTAGCTTTACAGAGACCATCTCAAGACTCCACATTTTATATTTAATCAGCCACAAAAGCATTTGAAAACCACTGGCTTATGGTTTACTGCATGCTTATAGGATAAGATCTAATATCGTTGGTTCGGGGTGGCTTTTCTTTGCTTAGCAAACAGGCTCCACTGTGCATAATTTACACTGATGATCAGCGTTCTTAACACAAGGCTTTTAAGTATTAAGGTTCATTATTTTTGTCTTTAAATTGACAAAAATATGCTGAAGCTGTTGAGAGTGTAGAAAAAACAGCAGCAAACTGTAAAAACCATCACTTGCGTCTCTCACCTGTGGCTCATAGCGTATAAGGATGCCATAGTCCATTGACTCTGGGATGTTGTTGATATTGAACTCCAAATACCCTCCCTCGGGGACATTGGCGAAGCCCATCCCAGTCCACGTGGGGCTTCGCTCCTGGGGGTAAGGTCTGTGCACCAATGTGACGCCCTGAGAGACAGAGGCACATCCAGAACGCTGAAGCTGAAGAGGAAGCAGCAGCGAGGGAACGGAATGGGACGTTACGCACTCACAGGTCCGTGCTTGGCGTCCTCGGCTTCATACGTGTAGTGGTCCAGAGAGATGAAGTAGAACCCGGACTCGACCTGATCGCAGCTGCGCCCAAACATGTGCTCCCGGCACACACACTGGCCTGAGTTAGGGTTACAGCTGCACGGACAATGACCACATTCTTTATTTATTACGTATCATATGTGTATTCATGCATAGACGTGTGTACCTCTCTATCTTCATTTGGGCCCTTCATCTGCCATCGTTTTTTTAATTATATACACCCAAATCAGTCTCACGGAAACAGAAAGCAGCTGTTTCTAGTCAGACCTACTTGTTGTTGACAGCACCTCCTTGGTCACAGCGGCACGGCCTGCAGCCGTCCATGTCATTCGACAGGCCCCAGTGCTCCAGCTGTTTACAAAAACATTGAATTTGGATGAACGTGACTCACGCACCTCTGGTAAATGTACCCCTGCCGGACCTGACATTGTGCTTGGAGACGTACCAGACACTGATCGCAGTTGTGTCCACTGACGAGTCGTTTGCAGAAGCATTGTCCCGTGCCTGGATCACAGGTGTTTGGTCCTGGCATGGTTCCCAGCAGGTTACAGGTACAAGCTGCCAAGACACACCATGAAGCAATGCAGCAGCAGCACGTTTATCTGTGACAGCGCAGTACGCTGCTTTTCTGCGGATCTACTCTGTATATTTGTGTTTGTCTTCAAGGAGCTGAAATCCCCAGCTTGAAATAAAGAAAACAAAAAAAACCAATCCAGCAGTTGTGACTTACCCAGGCAGCCATCAGGGCTTTGTCCCAGTCCGTAGTGTCCCTGCCTGCAGTGATCACAGCGTTCTCCCTCAACGTTGGCTTTGCACCGGCACTGACCCGAGATCAGCCCTTCAGCCACATCGGTGCGTGGGTCACACAGTCCACCCTGCAGTGATCCATCCGGGTCGCAGTTACAAGCTGCAGGAGAACGAAACATTGTATTAGATAGGAGAGGCGAAGGCATGAAGACGTACGAAGGCGAAGGCATTCATGGCTACAGGAGGTTGGTGGACTTGTATTCTAATTTTCGGAAACATTTTATCAAGCTAGATTTTTCTACTAGAAGAAGAGATGATGATCACAAAACTGCCCACACATGTCAGTGACTGCTAAGAGGAGGAAACAGCGAGACATTATCAACCGAATAAATGTTTGTACAGCTGACTCATAAAAAGTTGATCAGATTTCTGTTAGAAAGAGTCACCCAGTCTGCTACACTAGATCAGGCAGGAGACGTCCTCTCAAGCCTGTGAGTCTGAGTTTTAGTTTGTGTTTGTTATTTTTGTACTGGCATTTTATCTTAACATCTTCTTGTCTGGTTAGGTTTGGTCCTAATTTAGTTCTGAACTTTATTGCTTACTTTTCTCCCATTTAGTTACTATCCACTGTCATATTTTTTTTTACTTTGCCAAGCCTGTTTTTTGTTTGTTTTTTTCCTGCAGTTTGTTTCCAGTTTCTGCTTTCCCTCCTCACTTGGCCCTAGTTTCTCCTTTAGAAATTCTACACCTGCTCCTGGTTTCTAATGGTCACACCTAGTCCTAGTTTCTGAATGTACATCTAATCCCAGTTTGCTACCCCTTGTCTTAGCTTCTGCGAGCTGCACTCTGTTCACGTTTCTTATGATCACATTTGGTCCTAGCTTCTGATTGTCACGCCTGGTTTTAATTTCTGAATGCCACACCCAGTCCTAGTTTATGATTGCAACACCTGGTTTTGGTTTCTGACTGACACACCTGCTTCTAGTTTCTGATTGTAGCACCTGGTCCTAGTTTCTGATTTCCACATCTGCTTCTAGTTTTTAACTGCTTCTGGGTTTTAATTGACACACTTATTTCTTGATTCTAACTGACAGACCTGTTAGTAGTTTCTGAGTGCAGCACCTGCTCCCAATTTATGAATAATGCACCTAATTCTGGTTTCTGACTGACACACCTGGTCTTAGTTTCTGATTGTTATACATGGACCTGGTTTCTGATTGACATATCTGTGCCTACCTCTTCATCTCCACACCTGCTTCTGGTTTCTAAGGGTCAAACCTGGTCCTAGCTCCTGCTCGTCACACCTGCTATTAGTTTCCGATTGTCACACCTGGTTCAAGTGTGTTGATCATCACAGTTCCTTTGCTTATTCTTATATTTGCAGTAAATATAGTTGTTCTTTTATGTTTTAACTTGTTCTTATCCTAGTTTGCTCTATCTGGTCTTGTATTAATTTTTCTGCCACTCAGTTTTGGATTTATGCTTTCGGTCATTTGCGTTTGCAGTGCTATTTGGTCTTGTTTTAATAGGAAATTATTTTAATTCATCGCTCCCCAATGCCTGTGCTGACATTATACACAATCTAAAAGGAAGCCCACAGTTGTTTTTATTTTCCAACTTCAGAGTTTCCTTTAAAGTGTGTAATTTTGACCTTCATTCCCTTAAACGTAGTCGGTGAGAACAACTCCAGATGATTCAGTCAGGGTTTTATAAGCATGAAACGTGTCCTGCAGCATAAATGACAACAAACACTTCATGCAATGAGCAGAGACGGGTCGTGTGTGTGTGTGTGGGGGACACGTACGTTCGCAGATGTTGGGGTCTCTCAGGTCTCTGTGGGGGTGCTGGTAGAAGAAAGGTGCGCACTGCTCACACTGTCGGCCCACCGTGTTGTGCTGACAGTCGTCGCACACACCTCCGCTCACCTCGCCGGTCGAAATGAACACGACTTTGTCGAAGTGGCAGGATGTGGAGTGATGGTTGCACTCACACTCTGATTAAAAAAAGAGCAAATCAATATCACATTATTATTATTTCGTTGTAAAGTACAATGTTGAAACACCGAAAATTTAATTGTTGCTTTATTTAGTTTATCTCATAATAACAAACAACAAAATCTAATATCTGACAACCTCAGAAGCACACTCTAAACTAGTTTTATAAATCTGTCTCAGTATGACCTAGTATTTTAGTAAATCTGCTCCTTCACAGGTCATTTTGATTCTTGGTTCTTACTCTTGCAGGCGTGGGTGTTTCGTCCCTCTGCAGGTCTCCAAGGCAGATCGTGATAAAAGTCCTGACAGTGCTCACAGTTCAGCCCCCAAGTGTTGTGGTTGCACACGCAGCGGCCGTGAACCTGCACACAAAATGCTTGAACGCTACAAATCGAACTCCAACGAGCAGTTATGCTTTAGCTTTTCCCAGTATTAGTTAAGGATCTTTCAATGTAAGCTTCTCTCTACATGAAATGCAGCCCAGGAGATTTGTTTTGTCACTGCTGTCTGAGTTTTGTTGATGAAAACGATTAGAAAACTTAAATGTTGGCCTAACATCGATGTGATGAGATTTAAAATCTTCCGAACAGCTTCTGGATGGACCTCCAGGTGCTGTTTTCTCAATAAATCTGTGATGAATTCACTGAAAAGCGCGCCAGCAGGCAAGGCATGAAGTGTTTAGGACCAACCATGCCCTCGGCTGCGCTCGGCTGTCCTTCGATCGGGGCGCACTCGGAGGCGTGACCGTAGCAGAAGCAGTTCCCGCGGACCACCATGTCGTAGACGGCGTAGTAGTACTTCTCGGCCACCTCCTCGCGGGAGTCGAGCAGGTTGTCCCCCAGCGTGTGGAGCTTGATGAACTTCACTCTGAGGTTGGTGATCTTCAGCATGTCTTCACACATAAGAGTGTTTTCATTAAAGTAACAGAATCAGATTCACACAAAACTTAAAACAAACTGTTCGTCCATAAACAATTTATCCCTAAAGCGATTCTTTTTTTACTCGAAGCAGTATCTTCTGGGAGTTTTGGATCCTGCTGGAGTTCTTCACACACCCACAAACCTAACACAGAGTCTGTGTTTTGGCGTCAGAGGAAGACGGCCCGAGTCGCTTCCTTGTGTGAAATTCTTTTCGGTGCTTTTCCTGTCTGACCTTTGACCCTGACTAAAAGCTGCAGGAAACTGTTTGGATGAGGGAGGATTTGGCTTTAGCACCAATCTGCTTTTGTGTCATTTAATGGGATTTTTTTTCTTACTTTTACACCCCAATTATGTTAAAAAAAAATATTATATCTCAAACACTTTAATTGATCAGTTTGAAGGATTTGCTACTTTAATTATTAAAACATGTTATAAATAACAGAATTGTAGGTAAACAAGCTGCATGTGAGGGATTTACATGCATCTGTTTTTAATGGAAACTATATTTAAACAATATTTCACAAGAAAATACCTACATTGCATAACTTTGTCTAGACAATTCTTTAAACCCCTAATAAGGCCATTACTGATATCTTTACCTTTTTATTGTCATTTGAATTAAGACGATTTGACCCTGATATTATTGTGTTATTTGTTTCTAAGGGCAAAACTTCAACTTAACCACATTTTCTAAATTGCACACATCTTTATTTCTAATTAGCCCAATGAAAAAGTCAACTTTAGTGGGGGGAAAAAACTATTTATTTATCAAAGATAACTTTTTTTCCTGTGTATTATTCAGTGATTCATTACTCCCTGAGACAAATTAAGCTGAAATATTAAAAATTCTGTTTTGGTTTTCAGTGCTGTGCATCCAGAACTATTTAACACAAAGAAAACATGGTTTTGTTCTTGGATCCGAAGTCACAGTCTTCATAAAAGTGTTCAGTGTGGCACAGAAATGGTCCTTTGTGTATTTACTTTGGACCTTTTGATGAATTTGAAAATTAGAAAGCATTTCTTAGAACATAGTTAAACAAATTACTTGGCATGATCAAACTGGGATTCTAAATGTGGCACCAAAGACCCAACAGGCCAATAAAAACTGTGAGTATTTCCATGAGCAACTAAAAAAAATGCTGCTTTTGGCTTGACCCGGTGTGAGGAGATTCACTGTTTGTCCACATTTGGATAAATAATCACTCAGGGAAGACAAGGAGACACAAATTGGATCAAAATCCTGCTGATGTCAAACCAGGACATCACTGCTTTGGTTTTCTCCATTTCAAAACTATGCAGGTCTGATTAGCCGGTCCTTTAATTCACAGAAGCTGTGAAGGTTCATCGTTGATCCAGAACATCACGGTGCATTTTTGTCACTTTAGTTGAAATGTACAAACAACTCAACAATAAATGTGTTTTAATTAGTGCCAAAGATGTAGTTTTTTTTAAAGCAGCTTACTTTGTATCTTCAAACTGTAGGGGTCTTCGATCTCAAACGCCGGGTCGAGCACTCGAAATATCACCTACAGCAGCAAGAAAACGCCGAAACCGACGACTCAATAAGACAAGCTTTTTTTTCCACCAAAGAGAAACGATGGAGTGAAGCGAAAGCAGACTCGCCTCTCCCTCTGTGGACGGCTCGATGTCCGAGTAGCGGGAGTCACAGATGATCTCGTCCACTCTGACCATGGGGCCCGCGGAGACGCCGGGGAACGCCGTATGGCAGTTGTAGGCAAAGTATCGGTAAACCTGCCACGTTTTGCCGAAATCCATGGAGCGCTCAATGATCATGGCGGCCGGACGAAACGTCTGGAGGCGCATAACAAAAAAAACATCAGTGCTGACTGAAATAAGTACGATTACAATTTGTTTAGATGTTTTTTTGTGTAGCAAAACTGCTCAGCTCGAGTTTTATTGTAAGTCTCTTTAGATATTGTTGTTTTTTATTTATTTTTTCCTCTAAACTTGAAGAAAAAGAGAAGATGAGTCCTCATATCAAAACTCAAACTGGTTTAAAGTTTCATTGGTGTTTTTGTTTTGTTTTGTATTTTTCTGGTTTCTAAATAGTTTGAGAATCAAAGGAAAGAAGCAACATGGAAAACCAGAAGCACACCTGGAGGTTTGGCAACTTTTACTAAGATCTTAGTCTATAATTAGCTTTTTTAGCTCGCTCAGATGACTGAAGATGAAAAAGACGGATTAGTGCCACAGTAAATCACCTGATATCCTAAAATCCACCTGAAAAAGGTACAAGATTAAGGCTTTCAACTAAGTACTTACTCCAAATGAAAAGTTTTAAAAAGAATCAAAGAAAAAGCTTTTTTTTTTCATAAATAAAGGAGGCTACAAACACAGCTCAGAGGTAAAAGCCACAAAAGCTGTTCACAAGCTGGAACAGTCGTAAAAAAACGATGATTCGACTCAACTTTGACCATTTATGTTTGCTTCTCGTCCTTCAGCGAGTTCTTTTTAGAGCTATGATGAGACTGTGGAAACCAGTCTTAAAACAAAAAGTCACTTAGCAGGATTACAAACTGAATTTACTGCCTGCTTTTAGGAAATCTCATCATCGGCATCAGCAATAAAAGACTTTTTGACCAGAGACGTAACTTGCGTATCATCTATGAGTAAACCAATTACAGGAGCAGAGTTTAATCCAATACATAAATGAATTTTGATGCGTTTATCTCAGGATTCTGAGCGCACATTTTCTACTCATGTTATATAAATAAATTTCTGTAAACATTTAAACAAATCATGGAAACTACTGGTGCAGCTGTGAAACAGCTGGATGTTGATGTCTCCTGTCACACAGCCAACAACAGGAAGGGAGAAGGAAGCGTGTCGTGGAGTCTGTTTGATGACTGCGGCCATCTTCCTCTTCGAGGTGAGGTGGACGTTCTGTGGCTTGCTGAGGAGGTTGTGTTTACTTCCCTTCCTTGTGTGTGTGAGAGAGCGAGAGACGGCGAGCACCTTGAAGGTCATGATGAGGTGCGTGAAATGAAACTCGGCCTCCAGGTCCAACTGGACGGTCACGTTCTCCACACCTGCAGGAGAAAAGCCACACCTTCAGGTAAACACAGGTGAGTTCCCACAGCCACCACAGCATCCAGATATGTACCTGCAGGGTTCTGGTTCTGGATTGGGTCGCTTGTCTAAACTCGGTGCCACTGACAAACAGCTGAAACGTGGATTCAACCTAAAAACTAAAAAATTTTAATTTATCTGTAAAGTTCTGTCATTTATCTTATTGCATCCTCAAAGCGGTCTGATCAAGAAACACATTTCTTTTGTTACCACGTATTAGGGAATCTGTCATAAAGTTTAGAAGATATTTTTGGTGCTTTATGCTGATTCTTTTTGTGATCTGTTCCACACTGAAACAACATAATTAAACATCCATTTAAAGTCATTTTAGTAACGTCCTAAAAAAAAAAAAGTTCCTACTTTTGCCAAGGGTTTAATCAAGTAACCGCCTCTAGGAGGCAGACATGTACTCAGGTAAACGTCTACTGAAAAAAAGGCTTCATGTTTGGATAAATCTAAGAAAAAAAAAAAAAAAGCAGCTTGGAGCGAAGATGGGAAATGTACTGTAGGACGGCAGTGGAGGGAATTAGGAAATCCCAAGTGAGGCTGTTGTGCATCGCTGATTTAAAGCCATCTGCGCGACTGGCTGACGCTCCAACCGTGACTCACAGCTCCGACAGATTCCCACCGCTCGGCAGGAACGTTCGCAGCATAAATGTATGGGAGGCTTAAGATTTTTTTCACTCTGCATGGGAACCTGCTGTTTGCATTCATCGCGTGGATTTTAAGCGTTCCTAGTCACTACGAGACAAGATTTTTCAGTGGTTAATAAATAGGTCTTTTGTTAGCAGCTGTGGATGCAAACTTTTAGTTGTAGATGTGACCAAATAAACTGTTTTCAACTTTGCATGTCTGCTCTCGAGTCTCACAGTTAAAATTTAGTGATAACTAGAATAACTAGAACTATTTAGAGAGCTGTGTCCCTCAAAGTTCTTCTTAAACGCAGCTGCAAAACTTATCTATTGGCAAACTAAATGATTGGACTGTTTAATTAAGTTCACAGCTGTTGGGTCTAATCAGTGTTATTTGATTCGAAGATACAAAATAAAACGTGAAAAGTCACATGCTAACTGATAAGCATGTTAATTAAACAGCAGTTAAAGAGAATAGTGTATGTGTAATGATCTTTGTCTTCAAGAAACCAAAGCTGAATAAGGGAATTAAACATTAGACAACAGAAACAGCTTTAGATAAGCCACTTGTGTAGATAAAGTTCCCGTTTCCTCCTGAGTTCAAGGTGAATTTCCTCTCTGTGAAACGATAATACCTTTAAGTGCTTGTCATTCTCACAGCAGAGCTCCTAAAGCCCCGCTGCGTCTTTGTGTACGTCCTTCATCACACTTTAAAGTCATTCGCGTGCTCTGATGGTACATCTGTTTTCCTGCAGGCACACCTGTTCCCCTTCAGCGCACCTGTAGGCTCCGCCCCCTCAGAGCCCGAGCGTCTCTCTGTGATCTCCTGTCTAGTCATTATGGAGGTCGACTCGATTCCCACGAGAAACCACCTCGCTGACGGCTACTCCGGTTTAAAACCAGGAGTGAGGGGGAGCCGTTTCTTCCAACAACCCTTTTTTTGTTTTTTGTTTTTCTCGCACCCTGCTATTTTTCAGGCGTGTTTCCCGCCTCTCACCGTTCTCCGACTGCCACCAGGTCTTGAGGCGGTCGGGGGCGAAGGTGGTGACCACGTTCTCGATGGTGTGGCTGGTGGGGTTGGTGTCCTTGTCGTACATTTCTCTGGAGTTGCACGTGAAGCACTTCTTCTCCTCCTGGAAGTCAAAGGTTCGTTCGTTAGAAAGCCTGGCGGACACCATTTTGGATTTTAGGGGGGGGGGGAGTTTGGAAACTTTTCAACAAAAGTTCAAACTGCGAGCAGAAATATGGAGAAAAACGTTTAACGGGACATGGATTATGAAGTTTGGTAACAATTACCCTTTGGTAACCACCCCGCCCCAGCTAAACGACCTTAGCCAAAACAAAAGTAGCAAATTTTACAGATATTGAGCTATAATTTGTTGTGGTAGTAGCTGAGAGTCATCTGCATGATATACTCTGAGCGCTCCAAACCTCATTTCTTACACTTTCTTCTCAGATTAATTCATTTCTTTGTAACTCTTCAACGTTTTCCAACTATGGCGTTCACATCCTTGCGCTGTGTGTTCCGTGTGCACCGAAAAGATGTGAACTTTTTTTTTTACTGTGCTGCCTAACGATGCCTTCACTTGTAAATCTCTCCAGATGTTTTGGCTCGAAGTCGCTCATTCCTGAATGTCACAGTGCTTTGGCTCGTGAAAAGCCAAGACAAATTTCTCAATTACACACCAAGCTCCAGGCCCAGCTGTGTTGAAATCTGAGCGACTCCAGCTAAGTGGCTCCACTTAGCCTTGCTTAGTGAGGGGAACCCCCCCCCCCCCAAAAAAAACGTCTGTCACTTGAACCCAACTTCCTTCCCGCCCTTAATCTCCAGCTCATATCCGAGGTCTGCGTTCATCCTCGGAAAGCTCCTAAAGGCCCCACAGCGTGAAATAAAAACAGCATTCACGCTGAGGAATCCCTCACAGGAGGGCTGATAAGATGAGAGCATCCCCTATACCTCGCCCCCGGTTCTCATCCGCACAGGGCAGGGATTGTGAGCCACACAAAGCTTTTATTGTGGCGGGAAGGAGGGGGGGGGGATGTCTGAACTCCCACTTGACAAGACAGCAAACAGACGCTCTTCAAGTGCTCTCTCCCACTCACACACACAGACTCATCAGGAACGTTTTTATCTCTGTCCTAACTCAGAAGCAGAGCTTAAACCAAACCGTCTCTGGTCTTTTAATGAGGTTTTATTTATTTAACCGCAGCTCTGACATTAACCGAGCTCTTTATTGCACATATTTATGAGCAATAAGCCTTTGAAATGTCATCTCCAAGGCCAGAAGTGCTGCATTTTATCTGCTTTTAATGAATTCTGTACTGAACAGAGGACTGACAAGTTTCTGAGGCGTTTCTGCACCCAGTGATCTGCAAACCTTTGCCCTTGTCTGTGCATATGTGTCTATCTGTCTGTTAGCAAAATATCTGATTAGCCATTCGACGGGTTTTCATGAAACTCTCTGAAAGTAATCACTGGATGTACATCTATAACTGATTGACTTTTGGAGTCAACCCAATGTAAAATGGATGCCACAGCTAATCAACTTTAGCCAACACATAAAGGGCTATAACACAGTCATGTTTACAGATATTGAGCTAAAATTTGTTGCAGTAGTAGTTGAGACTGATCCTCAACACATACTCAGAGCTCAAACACATTACGCAAAAACTTTGTTTCAAACTTTGACATTACCTGTTCAAGTCAACCCAGTTTGTCTGTTAACAAAATAACTCATGAACTACTGGACGGATTGAAATGAAACTATCAGAAAATAATCACTGGATATACATCTATAACTGATTACCTTTTAGAGTCAGTCCAATTCAAGATGGCCGCCACAGCCAAGCAACCTTAGCCAGCACAAAAATAGCTATAACTCAGTCAATTATACAGCCATTAAGCTAAAACTTGATGTGGTAGTAGCTGAGAGTCATTCACAACACATACTCCAAGAGCTAACACATTGCACGACACCTTGCAATATTGCGTGACATTTCACACAACAGTATTTTTAAGGATTGACCAAAACAGCTATAAGTCTATTATCTCTCAACATAAAATGCAATTAGTTTAAAACGCTTGAAACTCCTAGGCCTTTAATCGTAAAAACGCTAAACTGCTTGTGTCTGTTTGTTTTTTATTTTAAGATTTTTAGAGAGGAGTTTGTACATCCTGAGTTGAGTTGTTTTAAATCAGTTATTGTGTGGTGGGTATGCTGAGACAAAAGTGTGTGTTTCTGTTGTTTATGGAGATAAGTTACAGTATACTAAAAGGATGACTTAAAATTCATACTTAAAGTATGAGTTTTGAACCTTTCATACATGGATGGATCGTGTTTGTTTGAACTTTTTTACGATTGTCTTTAAAAGTAGCCCCAAAAGACAAGTTAAAACCTTCTGCTTTGGCCCTATTAATCCCCACTGATGATTACTGGGAGTTTATTTTGACCTCAGGCCAAGGAGGTTCTGTTTCCGGTTGTGTCCGATCAGGTAAGAAACTACAGAACAGATTTGGAGGAAATGTTCCGGAAATGTTGGGGTTGTTACAAAAAACAACGGCTTCAGTGTTGGCGGTGGTCTCTGAGTGTTTCTAGCTCTTATTATTTTTAGAGTCTGTGTCATCCCGTTGGGGAAATGCGGACTGCAGGAAACGACAAAGACAGCGAACATCTGGAAGACTTTCTCACGGTTTGAAATGAACCTCGTGTGGTTCACTCGGCTGTTTTGAACGCTGACAAACTTGCTCAATAACCTAAAAAAACCAGCCGTTTCCAAACTTCTCAAAGTTTCCACATATCTGATAACAACTAGAGTTGCTTGTGGTGTCTGTTGTCTCGTTTCATACCTCCAGGTGTCCCACGATGCAGAACTGCTCCGGCTGATGGAGGCCGCAGGTGGAGGAGGCGGTGAGCTTGTGCGCCCGGCCGATCAGCAGGTCACCTGTGGCGGGGTAACAGCTGCCCTCCGTGCACACGTCTGCAGGCTCTGGCTCCTGCGTCCTGACGGGACGGCACAGGGCTGCGGGGGGAGGACAGCCTCTGTCAGTGAAAACCAGCGCTGCACCCAGACAACTTTTTCAAAAGCACAGAGGGGGGTTAGGGGCATATGAAAAGATCAGAGCAGCTCTTGTCATGGGGTGAGTGTGAGTGCGTATGGCTTCCATTACATGTGTTGCTGCTGCTGGTGAGAAACCCAGGGGATGGGATTCCTCAGCAGCGGGCTCCCGGCAGCACACTATTAAACAACAACAACAAAAAAGAAACAAACTAAAAGTTTCAACTCACCCAAAGCTGTTAAAGTGAAGCTTATCAGCAACATCTTCCAGAGAGGAGCATACGCGGCTTCAGTCCAAGACGTTCCTCCCGCCGACTGACTGGGGATGAGTTTGTGAAAAGGACAGAGTGAAGGGAGTTGTCTTGGGGAGAAAAGTTCACATCCCTCCAACTCCACCCCGCTGTCAGCAGAGACGGGTAACATCTGGAAAACAAGCTCACCCTCTGCTGGCAGACGAGGGTAAAACTCTTACAGGACTGTCTGTTTTTGACTCTCTCTATGCGACTTAAAATCGTCCTTTTAGGAGGAACGTTTCAGACAGAATTTCTCCTTAATTTGCATGAATTTAGGAGAAATATGTAGACATCAAAATGTGAAAACACAAGTGTTTTCTTGTAGTAAGTAGCTGGTAAAAGTATCTTAATGCAATTTATAGCATTCTAACTCGAATCATGTCATACAGAAAGAATCGACCCCTGGATACAGCCTAAAGTGTTGGATTTAATTAGTAATATTTGTTAATAATAAATGCATATATTTCATATAATGCTCTAGTCTAAAGACACAAGTCTCTTAAGCTAATAAGCATATGCTGTTTGGGTTTTTGTTTTTGTTTTAATTGTTATTGACTTTACTATTTATGTTCATATGTTCAACACTGTAAGCCACCAAGAAATGTTCTCAAAGCTTATTTAAAGACACTAATAATAATAATTTAGAAATTTATTAAAACATTGTGAAAAATAAATGTTGGCTTCATTGTTTAAATTTATTAAACAATAAAAATTGTGTTTAAATTTTTATTCACTGAACGTTTGAATTCGTTCGGAAAACGGAACAGTTGTTAACCGAAACATTTCGGTCGGATCTTTACTGCGGACGGACCGGAAGCAGCGTGAGGTTATCGAAGCGCTTTCAGAAGTTGCGAATGTGCTGAGTTTTCTCCCAGCTCCTCTCCTCTGTAAGTAGCAAATTCCGACGCTGTTTTTATTGGAATTTTTGTTTTCAGCTTTTCCAACCCGTAAACTCGATGAAACTGGAGAAAAATAAACATTTAAAATGTTTATTTTGTGTCAACATTAAGTGGCGGGAGATTTCTGAAGTCGGTGTTTCTCTGATGAGACACCTTTGAAATTCCATCATGTTTAAATGATTTTTTTTCACCAAAATTCACAGGTTTTGTTAAGCTTAGTACCTTTAATTGTCATGCATAGACAGTTTAGTTTTTATTATTTGACAGCTTAGACTCTAACTACAACACATTTAGTTTAACAGGTACAGGTCTGTGCTCTGGATGTCCATCACTTAGACTTGATTCGTCCTGCAGAGAATTGTTTTTTTCCACATCATCTAACGTTTCTTTATTTAATTTTTGTCGTGATAATTATGACTTCCTTGTTTAAATATTGTGTCGTTTTTATGTGTGTTTTGCTTAACTGGCATGTTCAAAGCCAACACATATTTACTGCCAGCAAATCTTTTTGTTGACAAGGTCAGTCTCGGAAACTCTTTCTGCTGCTGGATTTGTCTGGACTGAGCTGCCCGCAGCACAGAGAAGATGTTGAGAAGTTTTTTGGCACAGGTGAGAAAAGACCATTTAAAATAACATTTAGTTCTGATGCAATTATATAGCCAACATTTAATACTTTTGCTTTGGTTCAGTAACCTCTTAAAACAGTTTAAAGTTAAACCGTGAAGTCCATACTCTACAAATGCACCCTGTTGAAAAGAGAATATTTGTACTATTTAAAGAAATTTGGGCAGAAGATTTTTATATTTCTGTGATCTTTAACAGGTTTTCAGACAGGTGGTGAGGAACAGGAGCACAGACGTGAACTTCACTTTGGAAAGATGTAAGTAAAGTAAAGTTTATTCTCATACACGATGGTTATTGACATGTTGTCCCTCACACCACTGTCTATCATGAAATAGTTTCTTAAATGCTGTTTTAAACAACAGTTGGTGTTTGAAGGTTTTTTACTGAGTTACCAAACAGTATTTATGAAGGTCAGCAGCCATGTTCATTAGCCCTAAAAGGATATTAGTAAAATTATCCAGGCTATTTAACTAAAGCTGTTTAAAATCTGAATGAAGGGGGGGGGGGGTCATTAAGTGCTTAATGAGTTCTTAGGTAGAATGGTGTGTTTTTCGTTGTTTTGTTAGCATTAATATTCTAAAATCCTGTTGTTGAATGTGGTTTTTCTTTCAGCGATAAACCGGGTGCAGCTGCTGGGACGAGTTGGTCAGGACCCGGTGATGAGACAAGTGGAAGGTCGGAACCCCGTCACCATCTTCTCTCTGGCGACAAACGAGATGTGGCGCTCTGGAGATGGAGAGATGACCTCCACAGGTCAGATATGAGATTTCTTCTGTTCAAAAGTTGCATTTATTTGTGACCTTTCTTGTTAAACTGAGTGCGAGTACAGTTTTGCACCACTAGATGTCATTAAAGAGCTCGAACTTGGTGCTGTTGGACTTTAAGGCAGCAGCTCTTAGGCTTATGAGATTTGGTTTTGTTTCAGCATGATTAAAATTAAAGCTTAGGGTTGGTTTCAGATGCGTTTCATTTAACTGATGATTCATGAGACGACTGGTTGACCAGCTGCTGGTTCCCGCCTCAGGTGACGTCAGTCAGAAGACGATGTGGCATCGCGTCTCAGTGTTCAAACCAGGTCTGAGAGACGTCGCCTATCAGCACGTCAAGAAAGGGTACGACCAGCACATTCCCTTTACAGGCTGTAAATTTAGCTTCTGTTGAAGCCTGCTTTTGATGAAGCCACTTTTAGCCACTCACACACACACCACTGCTTGTGTGCAGCTGATGTTGGCGTCTCCAAACAACTAAAAATGAGTGTTGCTCCAATGGCAAATGGACTTTTTATTACATTATGTCTAAAACAAAATGTATGAAGTTTATATTTTAAATACTCTGCAGTTACCAGTTTCTGTCAGCAGGGGGCAGATCATTTAGTAGGATTAAAACCTGAACTTCATCAAGCATGGGACCTAAATTACTTTTATCAGACTTGAATCGAATATACCCAATTATTGAAATATGTATTTGTATAAATCTTTCTTGTAACATTCAGACATTATTTTAAAACACAGCACTAATTAAACCCAACATTTAAGAATCAACCTCATAAACAAAACATGTCTAGATAATATAATTTTTGTTGTACGTTACAGATGTTTTGCTCTTAAGCAGGTGGTAATTTAAAGAAAAAAACACATTTTTAAGATTCAAAACAGCTAAATTTATATATATTTTAAACTAAAAATTGACGCATATTAATTTTCAATTTTGTGTAGGAAAAGGTATGCCAAAATCCCCTTTTTCAGCCTAACTCCAATTCTATTTATTCATAAACACCATTTATACCTACAGAATGTGCAAATAAAATAAATTTTAAAATGACCTCCTTGCATAAGAATTAAATAGGATCATTTGTTGTGAAAAATGTTTGTATTGATCTGTTTCAGGGCTAGGATTCTGGTGGAGGGAAAACTGGATTACGGCGAGTACGTGGATAAAAACCAGGTCAGACGTCAGGCCACGACCATCATTGCAGGTCAGGATAAAAACAACTGCGTTGTCATCCACACAGACTCCTTCAATGACTGTAAAAGTCACCTGGTTCTGCTTTTTTTTCTCCCCCCTTTTAGAGAACATAGTGTTTCTGAGCGACAACAGAGATAAAATCTGATCTCCCGTCCGTCCACAGGATCACTTCTAGTTTTTGTTTTGTACCAAAATGAGACTTGAGGGCGACGACGTAAAGGAAGTTTTTTCTGGGGGGCCAGAATAAGATCATCTTTGACTGTGGCGCCCTCTGCTGGTGGAAATGAAGACTTTTAAGACATCAAGAGGAGCAGAAAGATGCTTTAGTTCAAAATATTCCCTGATAATGAGTTTAATTGTTGTGTGTACATGGCTGTTCAAAGCTATATGTAACCATGTTTCTGTTTGTGTAAACATCACAAAAATAGGTAAACATCTATTGATGTTGGTTTAACAATTCATTTTGCTTTAGAGGTTTTCTGTTAAATATCAACTGTGAGATAAGTTTATTTTAGAGGAAAGGGATTTGCTAAAACAGAGCTCAAGTTTCACCGTTTTCAGGTTTACCCTCCTGGATTTACTCTCCCTGCTTTCATATGCAACTAAGAAAAAAATTTCCAAATATGTTTTTGCCAAGGTAATAATAATTATTAACCTTTCCTCTTAGAATAATGCAGAAAATATACAGGCGGTGTATTTAACAACCACGAAGCTGCAATTACTGACCCTAAACTCACTTTCTGACTGTGCCTGTCTTAAAGAAAGGGCTCCACAGCAAGAAGTGTATTTTCATTGACGTTTTTTTGAAGTTGTATGACATTTCTACTAGTGTAATCTGTAAGAATAAAGCCAAATAGTCTGTCGGATAAAAAGGTGAAACTAGATTCTCATTTAGTTTTGCAGTCAGGTCGAGGTGGTTATTGTTTTAACTTTCTGTTCAGCTCTGAAGTGGACACATCACTGTTTTATTTGGTTGGATTTTGAGCTCATACATATTTTCATCTTTGGGTTTGACTCCATGCTGAATGTCAGCTGGTTTATGTTTGTCTTCATGCAGATATATCTCCTGGTTGTAGGTTATTTAGCTGCTGACTGAAACGTGTGAGGACCAAAAAAAGGAGCCCAGTTTGCAAATTGACAGGAAACGCCATCAAAGTTGGTTTCGCTGCTGCAGCGTTTTGTTTTCCCGTTCTGATCTTTGATAGGCAAACAGGTTTATTTTGTTTTCAGCTAAATTCTGTTTTCTGCGCTGTAATCATTGGGTTGGTGGTTTTCTCCGTTAATCTCTTTTCATTTCCTTCCTGAACTGACTGGTTTCCTTTCAGCTCTCTGCTATTTTTTATATTCTTTTAACTGTTTCTGTAATACACATTTCCCCCCCAACAAATAGTACTGTCTGCAAATATATTATCTTCTTTCTAATGAAATGTATATTATTTAATCTCTGAAAGTTAACCATGAATTTCTAGGATTATTGTAAAATATAAACATAAAAGGAAATTTGAACAAAATAACCTTAAACAAATATGTTTAACATTTCTAGATAAATAAAGATTGCAAAAATTCGTATACTTTAGGACGATCTAAGTGATTTTAAATTGATTTTGGTTTTTTTCAGACTGATTGTTTTTCTCGCAGCAGTGGGCGGGTTTAAATGCAAGGTATTCTTGGCCTTAAGAGATTGGCTACACGGACTCAAAACGTCCTCTGATTGGCTCCTTCACCTGCCAATTAGGAAAGCAGGAGGCCGGCGCTACATTGGGCTTTAAACCCAGGAGTTGCCTGATTAGTCAAGCGTTTTGAGTGTGGGCGGGGCTGCTGTTGGAAACCTGTTGATGCAGTTTAATCAAGTCAAGCTAAACAGGAAAAAGGTCGGTCAGACCGGAAATCAGTAACACGATTTAAAGATTAAAAGCACAACTTCAGTTTCCTAAACGGTTGTGATGGGTACGTTTTCATTTTTTATATGAATTGTTTTTTAAGCAAAGTAAATAAAATCATTTTAATACAAACAAAGAAATTAAAATAAAATGTTTTTCAAAATGTCCTGGCAATTAATATGTTACTTTAGTAGCTTTTGAGTTTTGTGTAATTTTCATAGTCTTGTTTAATTTGGTGTCAGTATATGACATAACAAATGCAACGTGTAAATGGTAACATTAGGTCTATGAATGTATGGATATTAGTTTTATTCAGTTTATTTTTAAAGCATCAATTCTCAATAAATGTCACAAGTTACTTTATAATACGATTTCTGACATATGCCGTCTAATTTAAGTATGTTATTCACGCACCAATGCTAATTTGAACTCATTTGTTTGTTTTTAATGTTTTACCTACTTTGGTTTCCTTTAATAGCTTATTAATTGTTTTATTTTGAAATTCGTGACCGGAAGTTTAGCATTGTCACCGTGAACCGTTTGAAAGCGAGCTAAGAAAAAAATGTGATTCCCGACTCATTTTATGTGCCGTATTGTACTTTTTAAAGTATTTCACTTCGGTTTTCCGTGTCGTCGCGGCCTGGAGGATTGTTACGGTTGTTTTCGCTGAATTTCGTGACATTTTCTGCCTCCTTTTCACCCTCCCTCCGCGTGCCCGCCTGTCTCCGCCCTCGCATTCCTGGCTGTCTGCTCTGTTCGGGGAGAGGAAGCAAAATCCGACGGAGGAGCTTTCAGAGAACAGACGGAGCGGAGATGGTGGTAAACAACATCTCACAGCCGAAATCTGACCGATGAGGCGTTTTTCTCTGCGTGTGTGAGCCAGCTGGACTTGTTTCCGAGCTCTGACTTTCTGTTTCCCCCTCCGACACACACACACACAGAAGTTGTGGGGAACCTTTTGCCGGAGTTTGGAGGAGAGCTCTGCGGGCAACTTCAAACCCTCTGTTTTTATTTGGCTGCTGGAGGCAAACAGGCAGGCAGCCATGGAGATCCTGGACAGCAGCGAGCCCTTCCTCCACTGGGACAGAAACCTGAGCGAGCTGTCCGAGGCCGGGGACATCGACTCTGTCCTCTACACCAACGTAAGTGATCGATTATTGATCGAGCAGAGACGGAGGCCCGCAGCCTGTCACGGACTCGGGTCAGCCTCGACTTACTTCGAGGAGTCGATGGGGAGTAGGGGCATGAAGGTGTGTCTGTGGAGACCCTGCTCTCCATTCACAAAACCGAGCCTTGGGGTCCAGAGTGCAGCGGGTTCACTCCTCTGGCTTCTCTGGGTTTTATCCCACAACCTGCCGCTTTGGCTCACACTTTAAGTGCTTTATGTGCACTATTTTCATGACACCCCACATATGGGACATATTTACTCACAGGCTGCTTCACAGAGTCACCTATTAGCAACTAAAACACACCTAATCATACAAACAAGTAGTGATTTAGCAACAGAAATGACTGGAAAACCATATTTATGACTCTGATATTGACGTGAGACTCAAAATTTGCTGGATCTTTGAGTGTTAACTTTTAGTCACTCATTTCCACCTGTAACTTAAATGTTTTATTAACATTTATCAGCGTTTAAGATGATGTTTTGTTTTATTAGAACAGATGCCCCTATTTGTATTATCAGGTCACGATGAAACAACTATATCTTCTGTTTACAGAATGGTAATATAATTGGATTAGAGGATAATAAAGGAGATAGATAAGGCCCAGAAATGCACGTATCGTTTCCTCTCAGTAACCTGAACTTTGCATTTAAAAGCCAGTTATGTAACACAGAGTGTGTCTTCCAGACGGTTTTCTGCTTTGGTAGCCAAGAGGAGCATGTGTGTGTGTGTGTGAGAGAGAGAGAGATGGAAAGAGTAATGCTGCTGTGTGTGTGTGTGTGAAGAGCAGGGTTCACTGAGTGTAAAAACATCTGGCACAGAGGACAGAAATCAGACGCCAAAGAGGCTGAATCAGCCTGGGATGCTCACACAGTCGTCGTCCCCCCCACCCCACCTCCACGTCTGAGGATTCACGTTCTCCTCGCAGACGAGCTGAGACTTGTTGAAGTCTCTGGGAGGGTTCGAGACGTGAGCCAAGCTGCTTTAATCGGTACCCGAGGCTACGATTTCCATCAAACAATCCCCCAAAAAAACCCGACAGCTGCAGCTGCTCCCGTGAAGAAGTCGACGGCGCTCTGATCTCAGCTTTTCTTATTAAAGCCGGGAACAAACTGTCTGATCTTTTTTTATTCTTAAAGACCTTGAAGAGTCGAAGACCAAAAACTGAGGTTTTTAGAAAGTACATGTCAAACTTTCATTTATCAGCTGAACCAAAACCTGACATTGCAGCACGATTTTAGTTCATTTGGATTGTTTTTACATATTTAAACTCGTTTTATCACCGTTGTCCATCGTCGTCTTTATTCAACTTTGTACCCAGAGTTCAGTAATTGTTAAAAACTTTGCCCGTGTTTGGTGTGGACATCAGAGGCTATAATAACGAGGAGCATAAAAGCTGTGATCCAGAATAATTACGGGTCTGCTGTGTAGGATGTGGTGACAGCTGGTGGTCAAGATTTCACGTTCCAGACCCCCCAACCTCCTCATCTCCCAATTTAAAAGCATCTCGTTGGATCCACTCATCAGCCAGGGTTGGGTTTGTTCCTTTCGGTTCCTACGGTTGCAAAACTGTGGTTTTAAAATCTCTGAATTTCAATCAAGGTGACCCGTATCGATCTTCTGTCAGCTCGCAGAGGCTTCGTGTTAAGCTTTTAGCGTCTTTGTAGTGAGCGTTGGTGACATTTAACTCAGTCGATGTGTTCTGTGTGGACGTTCTGTACATGGAGAGTTTAATAGTTTGTGTTTATACGAGAGCAAGGGGCGACGGCACGTGAAAACCGACAGGACTGTAAGTGTTCCGAGAAACAGACTGGACTCTTTGTTCCTCTCCTTCTTGTGGGTGGGCTCCTGCGTCCTCCTTCTCTCCAGGGGGTGGTCCAGTTGATGGGATTCCTCAGACCCCTCCCCCCCTCCCCCCCCACACACATTATGGTCGTGGCATGCAATAATTGATAAACAAATGTACGTGTTACCGATTCACTGCGGCTGGGGAAGATGCCAAAGCAGATCTGCCGCCCCACAGACCTACCAGGATTTTTTTGAAATGTTGCACTGCATCAAACAAAGTGATGCATATGCATGTGCTAGTGCGTCCGAAGCTACGTCATCAGCGTACAGAGACACGTCTGACTTGTTCAAGTGATCAAACCCACGCTAGCAGAGAAAAACCTGTGAAAATGTCACGTTTTTAGCAGAAAATGTCTGTCAGAGGGGAAATACTCCCCCTAGCTGTACATGGCTGAACTTTGTAAATAATTAAGTAGGTAGATGGATAAATAGACTGCATGCTTTGTAAATAAATTAGTCTATCACTCAAAACCGTTTATTTCCTTATGTTAGTATTCAAATGTTACATTTATTGCTGGTAATAAAAGAACAAGCTCGAACGCTGCGTTACTTTGACACCCTTCCCTTTTCCTCCCGCCTCCGCCGTGTGGATTGCCTTTTAATAAATCAGGTTGTTCAGGTTTTGCGATACGAAGGCGTATTTCTTCTTTCATGTCCCTGAAGGGGATGTTTGCATTCCTCTCCGTGGCGAAGAATAGATATTGAAGGCTTGTCTGGGTGACGTTGGTCGCTCCTATTTACATTTATTTTAGAACGATGGCTCCCAAACTTGACCCAAAAGATAACACTAGTGGCTTGTGACTCCAAGAAACATCTGGATGAAGCATAAACATCTTTAAACAGGGGCGTATTGACAACTCAAACAGCCCAAACAACCATTATACCTTTTGTACCCGCCCAGTCGGGTCCCAACCCCAACTTTAAGAACCAATAATCTGGAATGACTGAAAAACCTGTCTCACTGATCTCTGTTTAAAACCTCATCGTTAACCGTCTGAGTCAAACTCTGTTAGTTAAATGGGTAATCGGCACAGAAATGTCTCTAACTCAGTCAGTTTTCCAGACATGGAGCAACAATTTGGTGTGATAGTAGTGGAGAGTCGTTCCCGACAAGTGCTTTGAGCACTGGTGGATCTTGCAAGATCACGTACAGCATTTATTTTTGAGATTCGATCCGATCAGCTGTGACTCTTTCATTGTTCAACATAAGATGATTTTAGTATAAAACTGGGATGATATGCATTTCCTCATGGATATCACCCCGGTAGCTTTCAATGAAGGAAACTCTGGGAAACAAAGAGTTCCTAAAAAGATAAATGTCAGCTGATTACAAAAAACCAACAAAAACAAAGAAACTTCAGTGGAGAGAAGGCGATCGCATTTAAAAACTCCATGCTTGCATTTGTTTAAACCTCAAAATGTTTGGCGTGGTGCCGAGCGCGTTAAACCCACTGCTGGTGCATGCTTGAATAACTCATTAGGCCTCAAGACAGAGTGTGTTTGTTGAGCTCACTCCAGGACAAGTGTGTCTGTGTGGTTACGTAACACACACACACACATATCTGTGGTAAAAATACTCCCTGTCACCTTTCAGGACTTTTACTGATAGAATGTAGACGATAGCTCGGCAAACATTCGTGTCATTTTATCCAAACACACCCAGAGCCTCGAGTGTAAACAGCTTTGGTGGACGTGCTCACAGAAGACAGCCTGTTCTCCGTCGGGGCAGGGCATCCTGCTCGCCAGTGACCTGGTGCTGCGTCCGTCTGAATGATCCGTGTGTGAGCTGCATGAGCAGCAGGAAAATCCTACGTTGTTCTTTTTAAAAACAACCTGAAATATAACATTAAAACCAATCGGGGATTATCACGAAATTCTCTTTCCCCACTTTTTATTAGTAATTGCGTTTGAGTTGTCCAAACCAGGCGGGCTGCTCCAGATTGATCTTTATCCGCTTCCTTATTCTCATCTGAAGGAACACAATGAGGCTGACAGAGTAATTAGTTCAGGCGTGGTGCTGGATCTGCAGGTTGTTGCAACAATCGGACTGACGAACAGAAAGCAAAGAGGTTTTAGGTCACAGGCTTTCTTTCCTTCTAAAAGCTAAATTTATCAAAGCTGAAGCTCTGATAAATTCAGCTTTTAGACGCAAAGAAAGCGGTTTAAATTGAAAATCAGAGCATGAGCAGTAAGGACTTGGCTAAATGTGCATCAATGAAATAGTTTCTCAGAGCGGCGGCCTTAAAAGTGTTTTCAGTTTTGAGTTTAAACCGTTCAATGTCACGTTAAAGAAAAGAGCAGAAGCAGGAAGTAGTTTTGCCGTGTTGCTTACAGGATGACCACAGTGATGTAGCATTCATTTAAAAAGCTGCTGAATAATTCAGAAAACGCTCTGCTTCTGGTCAGATAATTATATTTCAACATGTAACCTTTTTATGGCACTTTATTTACTTGTCTCTGTGTGTGTGTGTGTAGTGGATGGTGTTCTCGGCCAAAGCGCGGCACTGACTGTTTGTCAGTTTGTGAGATTACAAAATAAAACCCGGTGGAGAAATGAGAGAAACCGTGAAATGCCGCACAGTGGTGAAACGTCTTCTCCCCGGAGTTTTGAATAAGTTTAGATGATTGATCCCTGCTCGTACAGCTGCCGTCGTGTTGCATCGTTTCATTATAAAACCTAAACTCTCATTATCGATGGAGTGGATATTTGCTGATTTAGCTTGTTTTACGGTGGACGTTACCATGCACGTGGACAACAGTGTATCTAATCTGGATTAGATATCCAATCTGAACAGGGTGAGGCACTCAGAGGATATTTATGGTGCAATTATATCCACGATGTCCTCCTGAAACAGATACTTTATTATTTACATACCTCGACATATTGACAAGTTTTACAGAAGTCACTGTGGGGTGACTACACTGGCGGCGCCAGGGGGGCGCTAGAGGGTGCTATAGCTCCCCCTGGAAAAGTCATAGCACCCCCGTAGCACCCCCAAGCAAAGGCATAACCGGGGTATGTGTGGGACATGTCCCCCACTTCCCTTATGTATGCCCTATATCCCCCGCACTTTTTCCAGCCGTTGCAATTGTTTAATTTGTTG
>NC_051447.1:7122602-7140639 GCF_001649575.2 Kryptolebias marmoratus | reverse complement strand
ATTAAACGAAATAAACATTTGAAATATATGAGTTTGTATGTAATGTATGAATATAATATACAAGTTTCACTTTTTAAATGGAATTACTGAAATCAATCTACTTTTTCATGATATTCTAATTTTATGACCAGCACCTGTATATTTCATTCTGTTCTTCATTTATATACCATATATATATATATATATGATTATATATGTTTGTGCTTGCGTCTGTGTGTGTTGAGAACTGTAAGAACAAATAATCCTTCATTAGCACCCTCAATAAAATGCGTAGCACCCCCTTAGCACCTGCAGAAAAAAATATCTGGAGCCGCCTCTGGGTGACTACTCTCCCCACCCCCTAAAAACCCCCCAATAACAACCACAAACACCGCTTAGAAAAGCTCTCTGTTCTGATTGGTCAGATCCAAGTGACCTGGTCAGGCTCCGCCCACCATTCTGCATCACCTTTTTATTAAAGAGTGCATTCATTTAGCTCCACTGTGCCCCACATTTGCATGGCGAGTCATTACATCAACAAAGAAGATCCTGTAAATAATAAACTCTGAATTAGAAAATAATGACACCTAAATCCCAACTAAGGGCAGGCGTTTTTAACACATGTTCGCCCGCACGTCATCGCTGCTTCTCGTACCCTTTTATTCGTCAGCAATCCTAAGAAGTCACCGCGACGCCCAGGATGCATGAAGACGATATCCAGCAGGGGGCGGTATAAACGATCGGCAGCTACAAACGTTGACAAAAGAGTTGCTTTAATTAGATCTGAAGCCGTTTCCGTCGCTCTGTTTGACACGGTCAAAACGCATCTCTCGTCTGACGCGAACGACACGTCCTTGTTGGCGCTTTCAGTCGCAACACCGGTGTCAAAACGTGCCGAAGTAAAAGACAAAAAGGCAAACTCTGGAACGCCAGCTGTATCATTCGTTTAGCGGCGAATCACTTAAGTAAAGCTTTTAAAGGAGAATTGTTCGGCTCGAGCGTGTCAGGTCTGATGTAACTTTTCTCTCGGCTTGGAAAGTGCACTCGGGCTTCGGCTCGCTGTGCTCAAGGGCGAAGCGAAGGTAGTAATCAGCACACGAGGGATCATTATGGGGAATCCAGAGGAGCCTTCGTTCTCTGAGGCAGGCCTAAATTTATCGCTCCGTCTCTCCCTGTCTTCGCCCTTGTCTTTGGTCTCTTTTTTTTTTTCTGCCTGATTGTACAACCCCTGACATTTGATTCGGTGTGTGTGGTTAGGAGGGCGTGGGTTTTAATTTTTGGGTAGAGCACACACCCAGCATTTACAGAGCAGCTTTATATAGCTCCAGTTTAGTGAAATATGAACAACTGACCACCGTTTCTTCCCTTTTTTCCATTGTTTTATATCTTTTTTTTTTTTTGATCAAAAAGGAATGGACCATGCTGTGACTTGAGCTTATTTTCAGATTTGTTTCCATGCTGCAGACTCAAAAAGTTGTCGACTCAACATAAACTCCACGGAGTCTTTTTGTTGTCAGACTCGATGCTTCCTGCATGAGCTCCTGTATTTCAGGTATTAAACTTCAAAGCCGGCGAAGCCCCGTAAACGGCTTACAGCGCAGCATGACACACACAGAGGAACTTTGATGTTTTCTTTTTATAGCTCATAACACCTGCCTGTGGCTGAAAGTGTTCAGACTAGACCAGTTAAAGACCTGAAGCTCTCTGTGCTCTTTTTAAGTTAGCCCTTCATTCCCCTCCTCAGCCGTCGCTCCTGCAGGGTGAGCCGGGACAAGTCTGCTTGTGTCCCAAATTCCTGAAACATCTGGACGCCTCTCTTCATTCTTCTTTTTGCATGAAATATGATTTAACCTGCCCTTCAGCTGCTCACTTGCTCATATTTCTGAATTTAAGAAGAAAACGTGGGGTTCAAACTTACTTTTTTGTGTAAATTAATGTGTTTGGCATGGCCAAGTGTTTGAGGCCTTCAGAAAATTAAACTTTGCCCTTAAAAGGTTGCTCTTATTTCAAATAATCAAGTACTTTTGATACTTAAGTTTAGTGTTATTTTTCTAATAAGCTCCTAATTCTTTTTTTTTATTCATTTATGTACTTTCTGTTTGTTGCTGATGTCCTGGAATCAACATCTGCTCTTCACCTGACATTGTGAAACTCTTATTTGCTTTAAACTCATAAATCTTCAGCTCTGAATATGTAAACCTGGCGCAGATGTTGGGGACACGTGGAGTTACTGCACATGAGCGACGGAGGACCACATTCAGATCTGATTTACATCCTGCAGATGTGGCGGGGACATAAGGACAACTTGCACGTTTCTCAGCTTCGGGCTCGTCTTGAAACGGCAAATAATGCTTGGTAACAGTTTCCAATCTTAGTTAAATAAGAACAAATTAAAAAAAAAAAAATTCCAGCCAGATTGAAGACGACAGCTGGCAACAGAGTGGTTGGCAACAGGAATGAGCAATTAGAGATTCACAAACTGGAGTTTTGCTGACAAAATTGAACAAGGCAAATTGGGCTGTTTAAGGTCTTTTTTATTGACTTGTAACTGCAGAAAATGTTGTTCAGTAGTTCGTATTTTTCCTCAGACAAAATGCAAAGTATGTTTTTGGTTCTGATTATGTTTGCACGAGTGCAGACACTACCAAGTCAAGTCAATGTTTTGCAGAAAGGCAAATCGGGCCATTAAATTGCACATTGTAGGATTTCATTTGCCTGGGTTTTCTGCACTTCATCCAGTAGAACCTCAATTTATGACACCGACTCTCTCAGATGGTTCTAAAAGAAACCCTTCATTTGCTTTGAACTGATCTCAGATCAAATTAACGGTGCCTGACAGACAGGAAAAGATGTGAAAGAGCTGCTGACAGTCGTTTACACGAATGGACAGCTGGTATAAAGGATAATAAACCCAAAATATTGGTGGAAATATTAGTATTTTGCAGCTTGACTTGAAATATCTTGACCTTTTACATGTATGAAGCTATTTCTGCAGCTCTAAAAGAGAACACCTTTTTCTTCCTTGAACCTGTTTTTACGGGAGCAGACACAGTTGAGCCCATTCATCCAGGCAGAGTTTAATGTGTGTGCAGGAGCAAACTCACAAACAATGTGAATCCTAAGTCCTTTTTACTTTTAGAACCCTGCTGTGGTTTTAGAGTCTCGTCTGAGTCAGCCCGTGGAAACAAAGATGTAGTTTGTCTAAGGAGGAGGAGGAGGAGGATGAGGGGCGAGGGCGTTCATCTGGAGCGTAATGGTCAGAGTGTAGAGATGGAAAAAGTTACGCATGTGAGTGTGTTGACCCAGTTTTAACGAGCCGGACGGAGGACCAGCTGGGCTCGTGTTCGACACAAAAATGTCTCTTCGTCTCTGAAAGGAAGAATGGAGGTGAAGTCCGGCACTTTGATTTTATTCATATTTTCCCCAAAGTTCATTGAAATGGGGATAATTGTAAGCAATGGAAAAGCTCACTGTATCAAGGTTTCTGACAAAATCCTTAAAAGATTGCTCATGTAGGTCCTACATATGTCGTAGATGGATCTTTAGATGATCTCATGATGAAGAAATAATTTAATTCTGACAAGATAGCAGCCAGTCTGAACCATCGACATGTATCATACTGTACCAAGTGTCCCTGACTTCTCATGTTGGAGGGAATTATGGTGCGTTTCTTTTAAATCCGAACTCGTAGCTGGGAAGTCGGAGTGACGTAATTTCCCACTTCCCCGCGTTCCAGTTGTCCCCGCTCGGTGAGAATCAGAAACAAGATGGACGCCCGCAGCAACGCCCTTTATTTTTCTCGCAAGTTTACGAATATGAAATCTTCCCAAATAGATATGCACTCCGACGGATATCAACAGTGAAAGTAACAGAGTTTACTCACTGAAATCCTAACTAGGGTATAGCTGGAGTTCGCTCCCACTTTCCGACTCGGATGTCCCACTTGAAGGGGGGAGGGGGGGGGCGTTCCTTTTGAAATTTACGACTAGGAACTCGTAAAGTCCCATTTCCCAGTACTTTTGGAACGCACCGTTGAAGCCAGCAGGACCTGGCTTATGGGAGCTGCCATGTTGAGTTTTTTTTTTTTTTTTGGAACCAGAGTCTGTGCATTAGTGATGTGGGGCTTTAAGTCCCGCCTACTCTTCCGTGTGAGCTTTCTTTTAAACATGAGATGTTAGAAACATTAATATTTGAACACACAACAGCAAGGTAAGAACTGCGTAAATCAACAAGTGTCAACACTTAAATAAAATGATCTGTGAGGCTTATTTTAAAAGAAAATATACCTTTCATGGTGAAAAATGCCTTTTTTTTTTTACTTGATCTGTGTAGTTTTTCATTGCACGGCTCACACTTATACTCATCATGGACTCAAAAGAAAGTGATTTAAGTAAAGGGTAGAGAGTTTTGAAAAGTACAGAAGCTCTTTCACACAAACAGTTGAGCTGTGTCAGGCAGTTAGTTTCACAGCTATCTTGTTCGGGGTTAGATTGTATTAGTCAGCCTTATTGGGATGTAAGAGCAGCTGGATACAGTTTAATCCTGTAGCCTGTAACCCCGAGGTGGTTGCGTAACGTTGGTGGGGGTTGAGCTCAGCGAGCTCGGTGGAAACTTGGTGTTTGGGAATGCTGAACTTCTGGGAAGCTCAGGAGATGGATTTGAGAGGGGACGAACGAGGCCGTTTTCTCGTCTCGTGGGCTTTGTTCCCTCCGCCGAACGCGCACGCACATTTTGAACATCAGCCGAGCCGAGTTCAGCTAGCAGCCGAGTCCTGTTTGCGAACTTTGACTCAACCTTTTTCCGTCCTGTTAATTCGGCTCTTCCTGTTTTGACTTCCTGTGAACGGTTCGACGTAAACAGTTTCCTTTCAGGCTTGTCGAATGACACCGCAGAGCAAAGAACGGTACACAGTGATACGGTCTGGAAACCGGTTTGTAACGGATCTGTCAGGATATATTTTTGCTGCCTTCCAACATTTTATGTGTTCAGTTAAATGTGGGGGAAGAGCAAACACGGCTCCATTGGTCATCACTCTTTCACATCCTGTTGTTTTCATCTGGTCAAGGTTGAACGCTGCAGCTTTAAGACTCAAAGGTTTATTTGTTTCCTGCTTTTTATATGATTAGACTCTCATTTTAGTGGTAGATTCACTCTCTGCACAATCTTCTTACTGAATGATTTGTGCTTTCTGTGTTTTGATTCAGTTCAGAGAAGAAACTGAGGGGTTTTAATTTTCCACTTGATATTTTAATTGGTAGCTTGATTGTGTAATCTCTAACCTCTTATCAGAGGTCAGTGCAGAGCTTCTTTATGCAAAATAGACCAGAACGATAAGCACAAAGAGTAAAATGTTATCTCTGCAAAGGTCAGATCAGTAAATATTAAGTTGAAGGAATGCATATCGCCCGCTGCCTTGCATGCCAAATCTCTAAGCAAAGATCTTGTGCGACCTGTTAGCGCTCGGAATATGTGTATAAAGTATTAAATAAGGTTGAAAATTGACAGAAAGTTGATCGTAGCTCCAACGAGTTCAGGGTTACTTTCTCTTTTGTAGAAGTTTTGCGTCTCGTGTTTCGTCCTCCATTGTTATCCGGCCCTTTCCTGGTACTGTTATGGTATCTCTTGGTTCCTTCTTAGTTTTGGATAATCCGGCTGGCATCGATGTCAAGAATCAGGGTCAGGGAGTGTCTGTTATCCGTGTGAGAACGGGCTCGAATCTCCCTGGGAATCGGGAGGTTTTTGTCCGGCGGGGTCAGTCACACAGAACGTGGGTGTGTGTTTGTGTATAAAGTCGAGTTTAGAGCTGGAAACTAAACATGTTAATATTTCTGGTTTTATGTCACACACACAAAAGCTGCGTCTTGTTTTTTACTCCGACATAATTGGGGACTTGTTGGACTCGCCTCCCTCCTCTCCGAGATAAGACCCAGATTGTAGGAGCGCTCCAAGGTCTGCAGTTTGTCTTGTTTTCCTGACACCGGTCGTATCGCTGCCACAGCTGAGGCTATTTATCCCAACCCCGAGACCAGGGCTGTTACAACAGGTGATAAGTGACTTTTAGTCCTGTTTACATTCACTGTTATCTCCTGAATGGATTCAGCCAACTGGAGGCTGGCGAACATGCGGTGGTTTTAGCCATTTTTATTCGGTTCACAGCTTTTGTTTTATAGTGTTATAGTTGGTTTGGATTGATTATACACTGTATTGAATTTTTTTGTTCCAATTCCTTCCACGGCCACAGGTGTATAAAATCAAGCACCTAGGCATGCAGACTGCTTCTACAAACATTTGTGAAAGAATGGGTCGCTATCAGGAGTTCAGTAAATTCCAGCATGGTACTATGATGGGATGACATGTGTCCAGTAAGTCCAGTCATGAAATTTCCTTGCAACTAAATATTCCAGAGTCATCTGTTAGTGGTGTTATAATAAAGTGGAAGAGATTGGGGACGATGGCAGCTCAGCCACAAAGATATAGGCCACGTGAAATCACAGAGTTGGCTCAGCAGGTGCACAGAGGTCACCAACGTTCTGCAGAGGCAACAGCTACAGACCTCCAAACTTCATGTGGCCTTCAGATTAGCTCAAGAACAGCACAGAGAGCTTCATGGAATGGGTTTCCTTCCATCACCAAGTGCAAAGTGTCAGATGCGGTGGTGTAAAGAATGTTGCCACTGGAGTGTAGAGCAGTGGAGACATGTTCTCCGGAGGGATGAATCACATTTCTCTGTCTGGCAATCTGATGGATGAGTCTGGGTTTGGCGGTTGCCAGGAGAACTGTCCTTCTCTGACTGCATTGTTCCAAGTGTAAAGTTTGGTGGAGTGGGTATCATGCTGTGGGGTTGTTTTTCAGGAGTTGGGCTCGAGTGCTTAGTTCCAGTGAAAGGAACTCTTAATGCTTCAGCATATCAAAACATTTTGGGCAATTTAATGCTCCTAACTTTGTGGGAAAAGTTTGGGGATGGCCCCTTCCTGTTCCAACATGACTGAACACAAGGTCACAAAGCAAGGTCCATAAAGACATAGCTGAGCGAGTTTGGTGTGGAAGAACTTGACTGGCCTGCACAGAGTCCTGACCTCAGCCTTTGGGACACCTTAGAAACACCTTTGGGATGAATTAGAGCAGAGACTGAGAGTCAGGCATTCCGTCCAACATCAGTGTCTGACCTCACAGATGAGCTTCTGGAAGAATGGTCAGAACTTCCCATAAACACTCCTAAGCCTGTGGAAAGCCTTCCCAGAAGAGCTGAAGCTGTTACAGCTGCAAAGGGTGGAGCAACATCACATTAAACCGTATGGATTAAGAATGGGATGTTTCTCAAGTTCATATGTATGTGAGAGGACTTTTGGCATCACAGTGTAAATATCAGCTACACAAAGAATAGATTTTTATTTTCTAAATTGGACTTGCATCTCTGCCATCCAGTAGGGGGTGCTGCAGCACCTTCTGCACCTTCTTTTCACAGCTCTTTTAGTTTTGAGAGAAACTTGGAATGAGATCCAATGGGGAAAAAGTTGGTTGTGGGAATTCAAATGGGATTTTTGGTTTAAAGCAATAAATTCCAACAAATCATACAGGTCCTCGCTAATTTATGCGCAGTGTTTCTTGTTTACCGGAAAGCTCTCAGGTTGAGTAATTTTGCAAAATGTTGAATGACTATAACGGCGTTTAAGGAACCAAACTGATGGAGCAAAAGCTGTTTTATTTTTGCCTTTTCTTTATTTTTTTACACTCAGGTAAAGAAATAGGAACATGTTGTGTGTTGTGCAACAGGCTGCGAGTAACAAAGTGTTCTTCAGTTGTCTGTTCTGTGTAGACACAGCACTGGCTCATGTTTGCCGTTTCCCCACATTTTGTACAGTTTATTTCACTGTACAATGAGAACGTCTTTCTTTTCTCCTAGACAAACCATGGTAAATGGTAAATGGCTTGCACTTATATAGCGCTTTATCTAGTCCAAGGACCCCAAAGCACTTCACACTACAATCATTCACCCATTCATCCACACATTCACTCACTGATGGTGGTAAGCTACATTGTAGCCACAGCTGCTCTGGGGCGGGCTGACAGAAGTGAGGCTGCCATCACACCGGCAGCCCTCTGACCACCACCAGTAGGCAAGGCGGGTGAAGTGTCTTGCCCAAGGACACAACGGCTGAGACAGCTGGAGCAGGGGCTCGAACCAGCAACCCTCCAATTACAGGACAAACCCCTACCTCCTGAGCCACTGCCGCCCTGGACCATGGACTCTTAAAGAAAACTCGACATCCTACAGGAACTTGGAAGTTAAAGGCAGCTGGTCCCGGTTTTAAGTCCCGCCCCATCCACGTAAACGAACAGGACATTGTCTTGACCATGACTGTGTGTGTGGGGTGTGGAGTAGGCGTGGCTTAAAGCTCCAAATCGCTAGTGCTCAAACTCTGGTTACAAAAATGCAACACGGCATCTCCCCCGTAAAGATCTCCTTATGCGGCCTCCTTATGTGTGGTTTCAAGTTCAAACTTGAAACCACACATAAGGAGGCCGCATAAGGAGGCCATCTTTTTTTTAATATGGGTAAAACAAACCAGTCCATTGTCGCCCCCTGTTGGACTGCTGGCTTCATCAAAAAGGCCACAGTGACTTTGTGCAAGTGGACACAGAAATCATGCCAAAACTTTAGGTGACTTAACAGATCAAAACGCCCCCCTCTAACAAGGCAGTAAACAGCAAATACTAATAGTGTGGGGTGAAATGGTTCAGTTTGTTGTAATTAATTGTATAAACTGACCTAAAACTCCAACAGCTGAGTCATTCTTCAGCTTCCTGAAGGACAGGAAGGTTTGATGGATGTGGTTAGTTTAGCTCCTGGTGAAAATTCCAAACTGTGAAGTTATTGTTTTTGAAGAGGACCTCCTGAAATAGAAACCTTCAACTGTCGGACCGGCACCGGCCTCCTCCAGCTGTCAGGATGGGAAACTCCTTGAAGACTGTGTGACATCATTAAAGCTCGGGGGTTCATCTTGTGAAATGCGGGGCTCCAGTTCCTGACGGCATCGCTCCAGAACAAAGAAAAAAATTGTGTGTTTTCAAACCTCGTTCACAAAACTTGCTTTTTCTTCTGCTTCCATTTATCTGATAAACACTGACAGTAACCTCCTCAGAGTCCTACAGCAGCTCGTTCTACGTCACCAACCATTTTAAGTCAGAGAAACGGACCACTGGAGTGTTTTTTATGATAGTGTTTAACTGAAGGAACAACATGAAAACTCATTATTTTGACATTTTATTTCATTTCCCCTTTAAGGCTGGCTCCTTGGAAACAAAACTTGAGAAACGAGGGGATGGCTTCAGACTTTCAGCACCGTAATGCAGCTCATCTGAGGGTCAAAACAGTTTGTACACATTGTCAGTATTCCAGTGGGTGCTTGGGCTCTTAGCCACAGGAGTGTCATGGATGCAAGCAGCTAAGTGCATTTTAAATCCTCAGACCAGCTGAATGACACGAGTAAATAAATAAACACAAACATTTCCTTCAGGTCTGTAAAAATCGTTTCCCCAGTTGCCAACGGCGACTTGTTGAGTGGATGGAGAGTTCTTGCCCTCGGGTAAAAGTTTGTCCTCTTGCTCAGGTTGATCTGCTGATAGTTGGACACGTGTGGAGAATTTGTGGCTTTTTTTTACAAAAAAAAACAAGCCAAAGATTCCTGGATCCCCGGTCGAACTCTAATGAGTCATCCAAGTTTGCCCTGATACGGAGGTTTTAGGATGTTTGTTTTATTAGAGCGGGTTCTGTCATCTGAAGCGTACACACAGCTGAGTCCGGGGCAAGGTACAAAAACACACACACACAATCAGCTGGGCACGCACTCTCAGAACCAACCATGCGGGGAGGTTTTAGATCCGTCAGGCTACTTTCAGTGGGTTTATTTTTACACATCTGGTTTGACTTTCAAGGGGAGGAAAGTGTTGCATCATCAAGCTTGGCTGTTTTTAGCTGAAAGCTGTGTTCAGACAGTTCAAACAAACCTACTTCAGAGAAGGTTAACTAACCAGCAGCTGTCATGGCTTTTTTATTTTAGTTTTTAAATTAAGTTAATTGATTGTAGATGTGCATCTAGGGAGTTTTTTTTCTTGGAAGTTTTAAAAAAATCCATCCTGTGGATCATGAGATATTTTACTAACAGACAGGCACATTTGATTTCAAATATTTTATGTAAAGATCTTGTACAGTCTCTTTGCGCTCAGAGCATGTGTTGGGGATCAGTCTCAGCTACTACCACACCAAATTTGAGCTCAGTATCTGTAAAATTGGCTGAGTTGTGGCCACTTTTGTGCTTTTGAAGGACAGCTGGCTGTGGCAGCCATCTTGAATTGGGTTGACTCCAAAGGTTAATGAGTTGTAGACGTTCATCCGGTGATTACTGCCTGCAAGTTTCATTAAAATTCGTCCAGTCGTTCATGAGATATTTTGCTAACAGACGGGGGTAAAAAAACATCACTGTCCGCTTGCACTTTTCGGTGTAGCTTAGATTGAAACATTTAACAACCTTTTGATGGGTTTGCACGAAATCGGACTAAGTTGCGTTTCCCTCGGGATGGATTGTGGTCCTTCCTTTCCTTGTTCCCTCACCGGGTTTTTTGTCCCACCCAAGTGCGGCGTCTTCATCAGATGGGACGTCTTCAAAGCACCCGCTGAGACCCTGAGAGAGGTTTTGAAGGGAAGAACGATAATCCGCCCGCGTCCCCGAAGCTCCTGTTAACAGATTATAATCTGATCTGCGTCAGAGCGCTACAGGCGGAGAATGGCCTCTTTCAGCCCTGCGCCTCCTCGGTTCTCCCTGACTGGTTCTGTGTCCCAGCTGGACCGGGTCGAGTTACAGCCGGGCCCAAACAGCGCCTCTCTCACGGGGACACAAAGAGCGTTCTGTTGGGTGTGTGTGTGTGTGCGTGAGGAGCTCCACCCTTTACTTTTATTTTGACTTTAGAGAGCATTAGACTCCCTTCTTGTTTTTGCTTTAGAAGCTTGTGATTGGTTGGTTTGGCCGATTTAACGCCTCCTGGAGCTAAAACACACCTGTCCATTAATGACGTTCTTCTGTTGATGCTGTAAATAAAAGTGAAGGTTTGATTCATTTATTTTGCCTTGATGGAGAACAAACTGCTTCAAAAAGTCATTTTTTCCTCCAGTTATTTGCCTTGAAACAAATCGTATTGAAGAGTAACCTGCGCTGCTGTTTATGTAACCCTGTAAAACAAATAAAACTGGCATTCCTTGTTGGGGGTGACTCTCAGCCACTACCACTGCGAATTTTAGCTCATTATCTGTAACACTGACCGAGTTGTAGCCATCATTGTGTTTGCTGAAGTCAGTTAGCTGCGGCAGCCATCTTGAATCAGGTTGACTCCAAAAGGTAATCAGCTGTAGACGTATGTCCAATGATTACTTCCCGTGAGTTTCATTAAAATCCATCATGTGGATCAGGAGATATTTTGCTAAGACATGCGAGCTGAAGACACTGGGAGGAAGTAAAGTGAAGAACCTGGTCCTCCTCTGAGCTACGTGTCGCTCTCTGTCCTGAAACACCAAGATGGATGTCCCGGGGGCTAAATGTGTAAATATTAGCCCTCTTGAAAAGATTCTTGGAATGCTGTTGGCGTTTCCGGACATGAAGACGGGGACATGTAGGGAAGCAGAGAAACGTCCTCCTCTTTGAGTCTCCAAGCCAAATATTTCAAATGGACTCGTCCTCGCCGGATTTCACTTCAGCTGCTACAGAAGACACTTTCTGAGCGTTTTATTAGTAATTAGCTTTGTCCTCCTGCGTTAGGAGCGTTTACAGCTTCAGCAGCTGTCACCTTTCTCTGACACTCACCAAACTGAACTTAAAGGTTTTTATCGCTCTGGGTGGATTTATGAACAGAAATGATGGAGAAAAAAGCAAAACTTCACAAGAATTCACTGGATGAATTGAAAGTGTGACCGTGGTTTTTCTTTTGTTCTTGATTTTTAGCATCAAAATTTACTGGATGAAAGCTGCATTCAGCTGTATTCAGCAGTCAAACAGTCATTTCCTGTAGGTTTTTTGTCATCCAGTGATGCTCTTTTCAAAATATTTAATTTTATTAACTATTATTTTCCTCCCTATTCCCAGCACCGTTCTCTTTGAACACACGGTTAAAAGGCTTGCTCTGCTTCAGCATACTTGCTCTACTTTGTCTTAGTATTCTACTCTTAGCTTTCATTCTGCTACTTTTAGCTGTTAACTAAAAGTTTGCTACTTTTAGCTGCTAGATACTTTTGCTACTTTTAGCTACTAGACAGACTTTTGCTACTTTTAGCTGTTAGATAGACTTTTGCTACTTTTAGCTACTAGATAGACTTTTGCTACTTTTAGCTACTAGACAGACTTTTTCTACTTTTAGCTGCTAGATAGACTTTTGCTACTTTTTGCTGTTAGATAGACTTTTGGTACAGGCTCTCAGCCTGTTTCTGCAGGGCCTTTTGTTCGTGTTGGAACACCTGCAGACGGAGGAATGTGGTGGAGGAGGACAGATGATGGGGGAAGGTGTGTGTGTGTGTGTGTGTATGTTCTGTAAGACTGTCACCACACTGAGAGGCACAGAGACAAACAGAGAGAGATGATGATTAGTGGACGAGGGGGAAGGATCTGATTGGCTGTTCTGGTGTCTCTTGAGAGGGGGGGTGAGGAGTTTAATGGTGTGTAATTACAGACGTGCCGTCTCAGACTCTTAACCGTGTGGTTTTTGTCTAATCACCTGTCTGCTACCTTCTCGGTTTTTACATTATTTTTTTTGTTTCTCTTCCCTGCAGCACTTCTCCGAGCTCCTGGACGACCTTTCCCAGGATGCTTTGCTGGGCCAGCTGCTCAGCGACCCCTTCCTGTCTGGGGACAAGTACGGAGTGGAGGCCATGGAGGGGGAGGACGGCGACCTGTCCCCGTCGTCCCCTCTGCCCCCGCACATCACCGCCGAGCACAGCTACTCGCTGTGCGGCGACAGTCGGCCTCAGTCGCCGCTCTCGCACCTGACCGGGGAGCACGGCAGCGAAGCAGGTGAAACACCCGGGTTACACTCACTTAGTTGTCAAACTTATACGAGCTCCTTAAGGTCAGCATTCTCTCATTAGGTCATATAGAAACAGAAAATCCTCTTTAAAGGAGCTTATTCTGGAATACCTTTAATGTGATCCTGTTCTGCAGCAGAGTCGGACGGAGACTCAGCTGAGTGGGCCATGGAGCAGGAGGAGGCCATCGAGAGCCTCTTGTGCGAAACTTCCTCCCTCCTCCCTACGATCTCCCTCTCCGTGTCCTCCTGCGAGGGTCCCCAAGTGCCCAAAGGCCCCGCTGCGGCCCCCGCGGCTCAGACTGCAGCCGGCGGTGGCAACCAGGGCAACCAGGGCAACGCCATCAAGGTGGGCGAGAGCCGGGACGCGCCGCAGTCTGGTGTCCGCTTTCAGTTTGTGACTCCGTGTGACGTCTGTGTTTGCAGATCAAAGAGGAGAATGTAATCCCTGAGATCAAACTGGAGCCTCACGAAGTGGACCAGTTCCTCAATCTTTCACCCAAAGGTCTGAATTCATGCGTTGACGCTGCCCGTTTTGCTGTGCTACGAGTCCCCCTGCTGGCCACCTGCTGCAACAACACCTCATTTATAACGTTTGCAACAGAAAACCCAAAATCTTAAAGAGCATATTCTGCAGTAATGCAGAGTGAATGGTGGGCGCTGTAATTTGCTGAAGAAGCCGAAGCTGAGCTGTAAAGTTAAAGAGAGCACTAGCTAAAAGCCAAAAGGAGCAAAATGTTAGCTAAACGCTAAAGGAAGCAAAAGGCTAGGTAAAAGTAGCCAAACATTAGATAGAAGCTAGATGCTAAAAGTAACACAAAAATACACAGTCATATAACACACACACAATAATCTCTAAAATATGAGCTAAGATAATCTAAATGAAATCATGGAACTAAACATCTAAAACATGACACACTAAATGAGACACATATGAGCTAAGAATAAGGCTAGTTAAATGCTAAAAGTTGCAGAAATGTAGCTAAAATTGACATAAGAGGAAAAAATTAATAGAGGAAGTCTGCTGAAGCTAATTTTGAAGGGAAGAATGTTTTTAGAGGAACTGAGACGATCTCAATGTGTTTCTATAAGGAATATATTTGGTGAAAATGGTAAATATTTTAGAAAATCACTGGGATGAGCTGAATATTTGAATGGCTAAAATAGCCCCATGTTTGCAGAAACGGTTGCATAAAGCTGTCAAAACCAGGAAAGCAGGAGTGTGAATGCTGACTCGTGTCCTCCTCTGGGTGTCTCAGGTCTGGAGTCGCTGCAGATGCCCCCGACTCCTCCCAGCTCCCACGGCAGCGACTCGGAGGGCAGCCAGAGCCCGGTCCACGCCACGCCGGCTCTGTCCGGCCCCACCTCCCCCGCCAGCCCCCCTCCGTCACAGAGCAGCGTCAAGGTGTCGCCTCGCGCCGCCGCCTCCTCCTCCTCCCTGTCCAACTCCCCCCTGCTCACCGCTCCTCACGTAAGCACCGCGATCTGCTGCTCTACGTCCAAACAAAGGGCGACTCCTCTGCTCGGTTCTGGACGCTTACGGACGTTCTCCTCTCCTCCTGCAGAAGCTGCAGGGGTCCGGACCGCTCCTGCTGACCGAGGAGGAGCGCCGCACGCTGGTGGCCGAAGGTTACCCCGTTCCGACCAAGCTGCCTCTGACCAAAGCCGAGGAGAAGGCGCTGAAGAAGATCCGCAGAAAGATCAAGAACAAGGTGGGCAATCTGGCAAATAGTCAAGCGATTGGGCTTCAGCTGAAAAAGAACAAACACGTTGCACTGAATTAGATATTCTACATCAAACCAACCTTTTATTTGATCATGTATATAAGGACAGCGTCAGTAAATTCATCTTTTTCCTCTCAGATTTCAGCTCAAGAGAGTCGCAGGAAGAAGAAGGAGTACATGGACGCTCTGGAGAAGAAGTAGGTCCACCCTTTCCTTTTTGTATAGGTTCTTGACGCGACTGAAAATGTCAAAATATCGATTTTTAAACGATCAATTATTTAAATGGCCTTTCCGATCCTGCGGCAGCACTGTCAGCTCAGCTGGACAGAGTCATCGATTCATTTCCTGTGGGGTGTTAAATGAGGTGTGACGTTTTATTTACCGCTGCAAGCTCTAAATGTTGCCGTTCGAACGCAGGGTGGAGACATGCTCCAACGAGAACAATGAGCTGCGCAGGAAGGTGGAGACGCTGGAGTGCACGAACAAGTAAGCGAGCACCAAAGATCTCACACAAATCTCACAAATCTGTGAAAGCTTTCCAGAGCAGCCGGGAAAACAGAGAAATCAGAAGATTATGTATCTTGATTTGCCTCAAGGACATATTTTAGATTCTAAAATCTTGAAAACCAGGAATTAATTCTTAGTTTTATTGGTTTAAACATCACTCATTAACAAAAAGTTCAAATTCGTCTCTGTTGTTTTTTGCGTTTCATGTTGATAATAAGAGTTTATTTTTGCATTTTTTTTTAAGGAATAAGTGCTCTCTGTTGCACGTTTCTGGCTTCAGATTGACTTCCGAGGCTGTAGGTAAAAAAAACCCTAAAACAAAACAAAAAAAAACAACCAAACCGGCAGCTGGAGCTGCAGACGGAGCAGCGGGAGAGAGGAGGAGGCAGAAGTCGGGGCAGAACTTGCCGAGGATGAAGTGCCGATCGGTAAAAGCTGTGTTTATGTTGACGGCATGATTACAGCCTGCAGCTTCGCTCCGTGCTCCTGCATCGCTCCTCACCTCCTCCTCCTCCTCCTCCAGACGCACGAAAGGAAAAAAAAAAAAAAAAAACAAGAAAAGGACCGACTGGGACGCGCCGACTCGCTTTGACGATTCGAAAATGACGCTGAATCACAAGCTTTCCCCCGTGGGTTTATTTTATTCAGCTGCCTCTTATTTATTTTATTCGGTGCATAATCACGACTTCCGTTCAATGCAAAGCGCCGGGCGGGCTGGTAAACGAAGCGCAGGCCGAGTGCAGCAGGTTAAGTAGGGGGCTGACAGCTGGTTCTGCTCGGCGGCTGGACGGGGCTTGGCTGTCACCGTTGAAAAGATAAATGGAGCAGTCGGGCTTTTGTTTTCCACGCCGGCGCACCTGGACAGAGAACAATACGGCAAAACTCTCAATCCGACGTCTAACTCCGAATAAAAGACCTAAAAGTAAAAAAAAAAAAAAAAACGGCCACATGCCCTCATTGCTTTGATTAAAACAGCAGCACAAAAGATGAGAAAAGACTGATCCACTGTTATTTTAATAGCTGTGTACATCCTCATTAAGTTTAAACTCTGAGCATCTGATGTGGATGACTCTCAGCTCCTACCACACCAAAGTTCAGCTCCAAGACAGCAACATTTTCTAAGCTAAAGGGCAATTTTGTGTTTGCTGATGGCGACTAGTTGTGGCGACCGTCTTGAGTTGGACCGACTCCAAAAGTGAATCAGTCGTAGAGGTGCACCCAGTAAAGAATCTCTGAAGGTTTTAATGAAATCTGCATGACGGCTCAGGAGTTATTTTGCTAACAGACGTACAGCCTTGATACGAGCAGTTAAAATTGAAGTTTTTTAAACAAAGATCGCACGCAACGAGGAGCATTCGGAGAATGCGTTGTGAGTAGCTCTCAGCTACCATCACACCACATTTGAGCAAAATATCTGTAAAACTTGATTACATTAAAGCCACTTTTGTGTTTCCTGTCGGCTGGCTGTGGCGGCCATCTTGAACTGGGGCTGGTTTCGAAAGCTAATGAGTCGTAGAGGCACATCCACTGATGACTCTTTCAGAGATTTGATTGAAATCTGTCTGGTAGTTCATGGAATATTTTGCTAAGAGACAAACAAACAAATACCTGTTAATAGCAACGTTTTAAACAAAGATCTTGTCAAATCTGCCGGCCCTCAAAATCTGCGTTGGGGATCTGTCTCAGCTACTACCACACCAAATTTTAACTCAATATCTCTAAGACTGACTGTTTTTTTTGTGTTGGTTAAGGCAGCCATCTTGAATCGGGTTGATTCGATTTTAGAGGCACATCCAGTCGTTATTGTCCACCTTTCGCCTTTTAGTGGCAATAATGACTCTTAAGAACGCCCAAAGGTGCAGTCTGTGAAAAATAATGAATTTTCAGAACATTAGATCATAAATATAAACTACATTAGACACCATAAATAAAAATATATGCCAATAAATGAGCTTAGTTTTGGTTCTTTAAGGTACGTTTGTGTGACACCCTCTTAATCTAATAAAAGCACCTAATGTGCTGCAAAGAGCTCAAGAAAATAACGTTGTATTTATTGTTTATCACTGTTTAAATTGTTGTTTGCTCCTGAAAGCTTGATTGATATAAGAAGGTTCTTTCCAATAAAACGAAAAATAAAAAAACGAGTCATAACGTGACAGCAGGATTCTAAACACAGCCCCTGAATACTACAGCGTGGTAGTCCAACAATCACAGAAAACCAGCAGATTTAAAGAAATGCACTTAGATTTTTAGTTTTATTCGCTGCAGATTTCTGTCCTGTTTTTAGTCCTAAATGTTGTTTACATACTTGAGATTTTCTTTTAATTCTAACCTTTTAGCATCTTAATGTATGCTCCGTTAAAGCAGAGGACGTGAAACAAAACAGCAGCTAGTTGGCTCTCTCTAAAAAACAAATAAACAACGAATAAAGTGCAATTTCTTTCATTTAGACTCAGTTAGGACTGTTTATCCGCTGCAGATTTGAAACTGTCGGGGGTAAAAAAACAGAATAAACACTCAGCTGTGTGTCTGTTACATTTGTGTTAGTTTTATGTCTAACCTGTGTGTGTGTGTGTGTGTGTGTTTTCAGGTCTCTGCTGCAGCAGCTGCAGTCTCTGCAGGCAATGGTGGCAGGAAAAGTCCACAAGTCCTGCAGGGTCGCTGGCACGCAGACCTCATCGTGCTTAATGGTAACGTGTTCGTACGACACCGAGCTGGTTGGAGCATTGGAATAAAGATATTTAATAGCAACCCCCCCCCCC
>NC_051447.1:7082343-7122566 GCF_001649575.2 Kryptolebias marmoratus | reverse complement strand
CCCCCCCCCCCCCCCCCCTTTTTTTTTTCCAGGTGGTCGTGTTGTGTTTCGCCCTGTTCCTGGGGAGTTTTTATCCGAGCGGTTTGACTCCGTGTTCGAGCGTCACTGAAACGAGCGTACCGTCCAAACAGGTGGATGTCAAGGAGTCCTACACAGCTACAGGTAGTCTCTCTCTCTCAGACACGCTATCTGTGACGTGTTCCGTAAAAAGGTTGCAAAGACAGACCCATTTTTAGTTGCCGGTGACGTCATTAACATGAGCCGTCTTCAGCTTCGATTGATTGATCTGTTTGTGTCGTTTTTTTCTGAGAAGACAAAGCTGTGGGGCTCAGAGCAGCTAACGAGCTGGATATATATATATATATATATTTTTTCAGCTCATGCGAAGACCGAAACTGATTAAAAACAAGAGCTAAGTGGGCAGAGGGCAGTGACTGTTACTGTTTGTTTCCTGGGTGTGCCGTTAAACAACTTCCCACTGATAGTTCAGCTGGAGCCGATTTCCAGACGCGGACACATTTGCCAGGACCCTCCGACGGGCATCGGAAAAACATAAATAAATACGACTGGTTTGACTGGAGCCAGAAAGCCCCGGGATCGTCTCGTCAGTCCCAGAAACTTCTCCGAGAAACTTGCCTTTTGGTGAATTCCTGTTTGGCTTTTTTTTCCCCCCTGCCATTAGTCGAGCCCTCCTTGGTCTTCTTCCACGGAGTCCACGATGATTTAAAACGGGACAGATGGAGACAGTGATATACCCCGACCCTGTAGTTCAGCTGGTTCACTTGGCTCTTTTCCTGCCATTTGTACCTGGGGTCGCATTTCCTCTTGCGTCCATGTCCTTCACCGGAAAGGACGTTTTGTTCACAGCTCACTGTGCTGCCTCCAAGTAGGTAAAAGAAAAAAATAAATAAATAATGAACCTATTTGGAGAGAGCTGTATGACACCCTAATGAAGAGAGGAAAAGAGGATGAACTTTTTACAAAACGCTGAAAGGGTGCATCATGGAGCCCCAGCTCTTTAGGGTTCTAGTTTCTGTCTGTAGGCAGAACCTTTTGCTCTTAAGATGGTTCTTTATGTCCTTCAGCTGTCCCCCATGTTGGACTCCAGCTTCACTGCCTTGGGTTGATTGTCTCTGTTCAGTCCAGGATGTCGGATTTAAGGCCTGCTTGGCGTGAGACGCTCTAGAGATGCAGCTAAAAGACGCCGAGAGATTTACTCAAGTATCATAAGTGACTGGCAGTAGATGCACACATACTGAGTTAGTCATTTTTTCTAAAGTTTTGAGTTTTTTTTTCCCCTTGGCCTGCTTGTTTCCACTGTAATGAGTCATCGGTCCCTACCTGTACAACTCTGGTCCATCATAACGTCAGCGCTAATCAGATTCCACCTCCAGCTCAGCGGTAACAGATACAGAGGCCGATCCAAAGAGTTGACCTTTCACTGCATCCTTATTACCTCCCACACACACACACAGAAACACACACTGAAACACACACTTACTTACTTTGGTCATCGAGGTCAAATCTAATTTTTCTTAACGATCAAATTCAGTTTCCTCTCGCATCCTGCTCACACAAACTCAAGTGTTTTATTTCTTTTTTCACAGTAAAGAAAACACATGGTGCCTGGTATAAAAAGAAAAACTAACTAAAAGACTTTCCGCTGTTTAAAATGCAAAGAAAGCTACTCCCCACCTCTCCAGACTCTCTTCCACCTGCTCCCTACCCTCACTAAACTGGCCTCCCTCATTTATTTATCTGCTTCAGTGAAGTCCAGGAGTTTGTTGTCGACCTTCGAAGAGGAGCAGCCGCACCTCCTCGGCCTGGGTGGCGAGTACCCCGACCACTGGGAGGACGCGACGGCCGTCGTCATGGCAGCGTGGCGCCTCTCGGAGCAACAGAAAGTCGGGGCGGAGCCCGACCGGGCGGAGACACACCCGCCTTTCAGGAATAAAAGCAACGACACGCAGAAAAACCTGCTCCTGGACCTGCACAGGTGAGCTGATGCCTCCGCCGGGCGCTCGGCTCTCAGGTTCCTTTAAAGGCGTTAACGACGTTCCGCGTGTTTTGTTCTCTCAGGTCCCTGGATCAGAGGTCGAGCGAGGGCAGCAGTAAAGTGATAGAGCTGGACCGGTCGGTCAACGAGACCTCCTGAGAACAAACCCTCATTCCTCTGGAGCACGCTGGGCGTCCTGAAGCAAGCCTCCTTACAGCAGCCGATCGACTCAGGCCTCCGCTCAACACGAAACACTGTAACGGTAGAAATCCCGACAACGAAGAGGCACTGGCTGTCTTTCCGCGGGAAGCAAAAGCTGCACTGATCGTTCCGTGAGTCGGCTGGTTGTTGCAGCCAAGACGCCGTGAGGCAGTTAGTCCAGAGAAAATTAGATTTAACTTTTAAAACGCGGGAGGCCTTTTACAGGACAATGACGGCGACTTCTGTATTTATAGACTTTTTGTTTCGTTTTTGTTGCTATTAAATATTTTTATTCCATTCCACTCATGCATTCATCCTGTTTTGATACAAGCTTGTGTTGTGTTTATTTTATTTGTACTCTTTTATATATATATATATATATATATATATATATATATATATATATATATTGTTTCTATTTACGTTGTCTGAATCGAAGTTTCCTGCGTCGAGGCTTCGTTTCAGTCCCATTTAAAAGAGTCAGTGTTTCTCGTTGGTGGAAAGCGTACAGATTGGCGAGTTTGTGTCCCACACGTGGCGACACTCGCACGTATTTTGGGGACGTTTAAAGATTTGCGGATTAGTTTGCAGCGCCGAGTTAAAATCGTCCCGTTTCCCCGCCACTGTAAATTCAAAGAAAAACCTCTAATTTATTGTTGTTTTTCTTCCACGCTGTGTTGGACATTTGTGTCCCGTTTGAACTCACCTGCGTTCTTATGCATTAAGTTCTTCTTTTGTGTGCAAAGCAAGAAGTCGTGATGTGACATCTGGGGTCTGGCGAAAGCATTTAAATTTTTGGTTACGTTTACGTGTTGGAGCGCGAGATGAGGTGGCCGCCGAGTGAGGCTCGCCGCTCCCCTTTGCTTCCAGCCTTTATGCTAAGCTAAGCTAACTGCCTCGCAATAATGTTTTGCCTCTTAGGAGCCTTCACTCGCTGCTACTCAGCATTTGCCAAAAATAAATCCTCTCGTAAATGCAAGAGGGCTTCTATTTTTGTAGACGTGGATTGTTAATGAATGAGGAAAACTTTGCGGATTAGGAGCGATCCATAATTCATCGCCGCTCTATTTTGGGCTCCCCGAGCTGTCGATAAATTATGAACGGACGACTTCGAGAGCTGCAGCTCGGGACTCCAGAAGGCTTCATCCTGCCTTTCAGCTGACGTGTGCTGAAACGTTCAAACCGTAGAAACGGAACGAAAGGCTTCAACGATACAGGCGTCCCATTTCTCACTTCCATGTCTTTTGGAAACACGAGGCAAACGAACTGTAAAAAAATGTCTTACTATGTAAACCTCTCAGCCAGTAAAGACGGTTTTAAAACTCTGATTTCATTCCTTTTGTTGCTCCTGTGTAAATAATCTAGACTGGCTTCTGTCTACTTGCTTTGATAATAAAATATTTTACTTAGTAAAAGCAGAAACTGTGTGTGTGTTTTAAGTACCTCTGTTGGAGTTTCATTTGCGGTGTTTAGATTTTTTTTCTTTATTCTTAATTCAACGTTTTTTCAGTCGACTCTAAAAGCCGGTTCCAGCACTCGTATCTGCCTGGAAGATGGACCGGGACAGCAAAGTGACAAATCAAACCCCTCAGAACCATCCATTAGGTTAGAGGTAGTCAACATTTTTTTTTCCTTAGTTTAAGTGATGGTTCGAAGCTTTCAAAGTGGGGTTCTGTAGGATTTCTTTACATGCTCGTTATTCTGGACAGAACGAAACTATTTCTCCAAACTGGAGTCGTTCAAAGAGCTATCTAGAAGAGGTAAGATATTAATTGTTTGTAACCTGGCCACAGAACCCCTCTTCACGAGGTCTGAACTGATCTATTTTAAGGAAATCAAAGGGCCACACATTGAACCGAAACATGGAAAATCAAAATATATAATCCTTCTTTCTTTCACCAGACAGTTAGTTTTAATGATGCTCAGTCACAGCATGACAAAAACTTTATTTTGGACCTATTTCTTTAAAGGGGACTGCTTATAAACTTAACTTTAAGACAACAGAATCCAACACATCGAGGCTTTTTTTTAGCTTTTGCCAGTTACAGCAAATATTCTTACTTATATAAATAAATAAATAAATAAAAGAGTTCAGATCTATTTTAGTCTAAAACATGAACAATATTCTATTTTGGAAACGGGTAAAACGCACTATAGGCTTTGACCTTAAAACCTTTATCTCTGTTTTAAGAGTAGGTGTAAATAAACGGCACAAAAAGAGGGAGATATTTGTGTTTCAATGCTTGTAACAATGCTTCTTAATAAATCTCAGACCGTCGGAAAGCCTGTTCATTTACCCTTATATGGCAACCAGTGGCAACCCCATATCTCCGCAGTCTGGGCTCAAAGACGGCAGCGCTCGACCCCCACGGAGCGAGGTTGATCAGAGACTACCTCCAGAATTAGGGGGTGGAGAGGACTGAATGTCCTGGCCTCAACCCCGCCGGACACCTGTGGGATCGGCCTGGGCGTGCTGTTCGTTCCGGAGTGACCAACAAACGCTGGCTGAAGAACGGAATGAGCACATGAGGAAGAGGAGGAGGTGCCAGGCTCTTGTGGCTGTGTATGGTTCTTCCACATGCTGCCGATGCCCCTCTTTGGTAAACAAATAGATTGTTAAACTGCCAATATGTGTTGTTTTTTAGGACGCCAATCATCCAATGTAAGAAATGATGCCAAATATGACTCAACAGCAGAACCAGCTGTTCAGCAGGGAAGTTTTTTTTAATGAGCAAAACCCACATTTTCAGCTCTGCTGCTCAACCCACAAATGCATTTTCCTGCGTTTCACCATTTAAGGGGAAATAGCCTTTCAACGGCGTAAGATTTATTGCCGAGAGTCATTGTTGCGACAACCAAACAGTCAGCCGAACAGACATGTCCTTACTTTTTGTGCTAAGTGTAGTTTTTAGTGAAGATGTCGAGGAGCACGTGCCGTTTTGCCCACTGTGCTCGTTCGATGACGACCTTTGATGATGCAACAAGGTTAAGTCAGTGAATTTAACCTTGCAGTTTGGTGGGGGGAAAAAAAGTGTCATAAAATGAAACAAAACCTTACAAGGTAGCCGTTCTCTCCAACGACATGGGTCTGTCGCGCTGTGGCCTTGTGTTGCGGCCATGTGGACATTTATCTCGTTGCGAAAAGGACAGATTCAATTAAATCCCAACAAATTCTGGGGCCGAGACCATCTGATCCCTACCATTTCGATTTCAAACCTAATCCGAAATGCTTTAACGAGCTCTGATGCTTCCCAAATGGGTTTTAATTATGTCTGCTTCCTTTTGTTATCGTTTTGAAGCCATAAAAGGCAGGAAAAAGGGGGGTCGAGTTGTTTGCAGCATGACATGAGATGTCATTCAGACTTTACAGCAGCAATCCTGTCTTCCTTTGATTCACAGAATTATTTAGATCTGCAGACATAAAAATGAAGCCGTATGAAGAGTTTGCAGAAGCTTCCCTCCTTTATTTTTTTTCCCTTCTTCTATCATGACATCTGAAAATGGGTCAGCAGCAGCGCCTCGTAATGAGAAGCACGAGTCGCTCTCCGACACTCCGAAGGTAATTTGCAGCTTCCAAACAATTCCTCCTCGTAGCAACTCGGCAGCAGTAAATCCCAGCTCCACGCCTCGTGCCGCCGGGACGCTGACGTGAAGATTGGGGGAAGAGGATACCGAGCCGAAGCACTGTCGTTACAGAGCTCGTTAATTATGATTTATTAGTGCTCAGAAATAAAACTTTAGGGTCTCGAACTCAGAAAGCGGTCATCAAATTGAGCAAAATTTAAGAAAATTGTAACAAACTCTTGACATTTGTTGGTATTTTTATATATTAGAACAAACGAAAAGACAAAACTTGTCTATATGAATGAATTTCATGCCAAATTTTCAAACTATAGGTCTGGCATGATCAGGCAGCACTTAAAGTATGTGCTGTGGTTGACTCTCAGCTACTACCACACCACGTTTTAGCTCAATATCTGTAAAACTGACTGAGTTGTGGCCATTTTTATGTGTTTGCTAAAGTCAGTTAAGTGACGACTTCAGAGGTTCATCAGCTGTAGATCTACAGCCAGTGATCTCTTTAAAATTTTTATTAAAATCTGTTCGGTTTATGAGATATTTTGCTAACAGATGCACACAGATGACGGCAGACAACAAAAGCTTTATCTACTGTGCAACTCTATGTGAATCCTGTCCATATTTGTGGAAAATGAAGAAATATCCCACTTTAAATCATAAAACAGAAGCTTGCACTGGGATAAATCGATCAGTTTATTCAATATTTAATTTTGACTTATTGAATTTTGTTTAATAAAGGTCAAGCTTCAGTTAAGCAAACTTAATCTAAGTGTTTTCTTTTTTTCCCATCATTCAGTATTCTGATTCTCAGACTGACTCGCCGTATTTTAGGTGTGCAATACGTTTCTTTCCCCCTCAGCAACTTGTCTCAAATGTGTTAGAAAAGGTTACATTTTCTGTTAAATGTCAAAGAAAAACATCTTAACGAACTAATAACGAGCTAACAATCCTTTTATATCCTCGTGTTACTAGTGTCATTTTGTCACAGAAGTATTATTTGCACAAAACTGGATGAAACGAACCTTCTTTATTGTAGTTATGAATATAAATAATGATCATTTTCCTGTTGTTTTTGGTCAAACAGAGCTGTAGCTTGCAGAGCCCTGGTATAAGACTGCATGGATGAAGCCAAGAATTTGGTCCCCAACTCGTTATTTCCTGTCTGTAAGGAAACTAATTGTCCAAGGAAATGAGAGTTAAAGAACCATATTATCTGGAACGACTGAAGTCGTGTTGCCTGAATGGTTTGCTTTATAGCAGAAGAGAAATGGAGTCTTTAGCTCATCGATTAATTAATGAACCCGATGTTCATGAGTAACAAAAACGGTCTGACAGATGAGGATGACTACTACAAAATGTTGTGAGAGGAGGAGAAAATGTTAACATGATGAAAGATACCGACATGCAGACTCCACAGTGTGTGTGTGTGTGTGTGTTTCAGAGTGAGACACTGACATGTGTTCGTGGGAGTATGCTCACTCTGTCCTACTTTCTGACTGATGATGCTGCACAAAACGAGGAGAGGGAATATCCCACAATGCCACGCTGCTTGTCCCCTGAGACAGATGGATGGATGGGTGGATGGATGGATGGGTGGGTGGGTGGATGGATGGATGAGTATTAAGAAAGATGGATGCTGGATTTGGCAATAAATAAACGTGCAAATTGTCGCGGCCCTCACACACCAGCTCGCGCCTTTTCATATTTTTAACGCGTGTCATTTAACAAAGAATTAAATACCCAACTTCCGGTTAATTCATTCAAAATAAGATTAATTCTGCAATGTAGTTACAATATTTCCTGCTGGCATATTTTTAATACTAATAGATGATGTAAGCCAGTGCATGCATTACAATCCTGTTCCACATCTGAATGTAAAGTAATTACAGCTGTGTAATTGATATTTAGAACTGATTTAATCAAATCTTTAACTGATTGAAAAATGGGATTTGGAAACTTTGAAACTTCAAAATAATTAGTTTTGGTCTGCAGTTATAAATTTGACCTTGACTGACTAATAAAATATTTGCATGCTGTTCAAATTTGGTACTGAATGTAAACAATGAAACCATATTTAGGCCAAAATAAGATTTGTGTTCGCTGGGGTGTATTACAGATGTAGGCTATTATTGAGATTTTACACACAAGAAAACGCTCAAAACGCAGAAGAAACAAAGGGTCAGAAAAAGGTATTGTTTTATATCAAGAAAATACAAAAAAAGCTCAAATCAGGTTAAATGAATCCACTCCAATTCAATATGTTTCGTCTTTATAACACTTTAATTCAGTGAAAATCGATACAGTTCATTTTTGTCTAAACAGGCAACAGGAATACAAGTTTTGTATTTATTTATTTTTTGGATATACTTCAGAACCGAAACTTATTTCCTAGCCTAGATATGTCTAAGTAAAAAACAACCAACCATTTAAACAACATAAAATAATAATTAATTTAACGTACAACGATTCTGATCGGTTTTTGTTATTGTAGTTTTGAAACGGCTGTCTTTTATTTTGAAAGCAGTGAATTCCTCTTCCTGTTTTTTTACGTGAGCAGCTTGACGCACGCAGCTCGCAGCCAGTTGGTTCAGGAGCTCGTGAGAGAGGAGCACCGCGCGTGCTGCTGTACCTGGCTGCGGCATATAAAAGGCGCCCAACGGTCACAGGGCTCAGCAGTCGAGCTGCTTAAAACGTAAACGTCGCGGTTCTTTTTCTTTCCTCTTCTTTTTTTTTCTTTAATTTTTTTTTAAATTTATTTCCGCCAACATTTCAGTCCTCGTCTCCCCTACACCACCGGCATCTGTGTCCCGTCACAAGCCGGGGCGGAGAGGCGGTGGGGGGTCCAGCGCGGTGCGAGACAGCGAGGACCGACCAGCATGGACCCCCAAGCGACGGACCCCGCTAGCCCGGCCGCGGCGGGCGGCTTCGGTGCTCGCCCGGCGTCACTCGGAGCCGACGGGGGCGACTCGGAGTCCGGCGCGGGCTCGGAGGAGGCTGCCATGGGCTGCAGCGACACGTTCAGCAGCCTGCCCGACATGGAACAGGAGTCTCTGGAGGAGAAATTAAGGGGACTGGCGTTCAGAAAACAGACCTCGTATCGGTGAGTGGACAGCTGGGAGGATGCGGAGACAGACAGGATATCGCTCAGAGCAGGATGTGGTCCAGATTTATTAGTGCGTATGTAGCCTGTTTCACTGGATAATGCAGGGAATTTGAGCAAAAAAACGAACAAACAAACAAACAAACAAAAAAACCAAAATGTCATTTTCAGGAAAGGACACAGAGGAAACGCGGACAAATCTTCTCCTATAGCCTGCTCGGTGCTGTTACGAACCGCCACATATCATCATTAATATCATCACTATTAAAGCCACACAAAGCAGGGCCGTTTCAGCCCCAATCAGTGTGGGATCAAAGCAGTTTTGCATGCAGACAAATGTGTGTGCAGCTCCCTGCCTGTGGCGGTGCGTATCCTTGTTTTGTTGGAGCATGTGAAGAGGGAGGGAGACAAACAGTATTGATTCGTGGGAAATATGCTGGTGTGTTTATGTGTGCGTGAATGTCAGCAGCAGCCTCACACCCCTCTGTGACTGGCAGCTGCTGCTGATGGCTGTCATTGTGACTATCTATCTATCTATCTATCTATCTATCTATCTATCTATCTATCTATCTATCTATCTATCTATCTATCTATCTATCTATCTATCTATCTAGTTGAAGGTGTAATTAATCACATGTGTCCTGTTTGTTTGTGTTTTTGGGCCAGGTTATCAATCCTGCATCAATTAAAGCACATTGATTTCCCAAATCTGAGATTAAAAAATATTGAAATCCTAAAGTTCATAAATCCATGTCAGTTCAGTGCGCGTCGTGTAAATAATATTCCCGCTCCATAAACTGGCCCCATTTGAGGAGTGAAGTGCCTTTTAAAAAAAGGGAAGATGAGCTGTAATTCCACTGTAGTTCCTTTGACAGGCGATGAATTGTGTTCTTGAGCCATTTTCCCATCCAGGGTGTTTTTAATCCCCCCCCCCCCACCACTTGAGTTTGATTTACCGTGATACAAAGTGCTTTCACCCAGCTCTGCGCTCTTTTTATTTTACATCTTTAGAGTCAAACAAACAAACAAGCAAACCAAACAAAAGGAAAAAACGGCGAGGTTTCCAGGAGCACTCCCCGCTGCATCCTGGGAAGTCCCACAGCTGCTTGGCGCTTTCCGTTTTTAAGATGCTAGGTGTTGTTTTATCGGAGGAAGTGTTTGCTTTGGTAAAGAAAAAGAAACCTGTAAGTCCCGGCAAGCTTGACTTTCACACAAACCATGCGCTGCAGACTTCTGACATAAAAAGCGCCCATTTTGCAAATTTGGAGCAGCTCTGAACGATGAAATCTTAACAACTGATGGAGATGGAGCTGGTTATTTCGACAGCAGAACCTCTGGGTTAAGCCTGGGTGTTTCCTGTGAAAGTCGGGCACCGGCGGTGGAAATTTCGGTGAAATTATCGCCGTATTCGTTTTCCTTTCGTTGAAAACCCTGCGTGTTCTTCCGATTGTTCTCACAGTTGCCACTTCAGCTGTTTAAGCTGTTGTATGTGCAGTTAAACCACAATGTTGCACTTCCCTAAAAATGTTAATTAACTTTATTTTATTTTTTTTACTTCCCTCTATATGTTTTTTTGCACAGAATTAGGTGAACAGATGGATGCTATCGCCTCTCTCCTCTGTACTAACTTATCTCAGACTGAATATATGATTTCAAATAGACTTTGTTGTGCTCTGATTATAAAATCCATCCATCGGCACCTCTTGTTTCCTTTAATGAACGCATTTAATCATCATTTGTAGCTGATAACGATGCTTCTTTTGCCATTTAAACAACAAAAGACTCACCGCAGAACGCTTAAAATAGAAAAAAAAAAAATATATATTTGGTAATATTAATAGGTTTTGCTTATATTCTTGTAAGTTTAAACCTATGATGATTGATATATGTGTCTACATCCATATAGCGTTCAAGGTTAAGGGGAAAAAAAAAGGAAAAAGTGGTGAATTTATTTTGTTGCTCATGTTACCCCCCCCCCTGTCATTTGGCTCGGTGTTCGGTCAGTGGCTTCAGTGGATTCCCCTGTCGGATTAATTTCACTTGGAAAGGGAACATTTGCCTCGTGTCACAGCAGAGCCTGTTACTTCCACCACAGTGGTGTTTCACTGAAACAAGGATATGAAAATAGCAGGTCAGATGGCGAAGAAAGTTCCTAATTTCTTCTTTGTCAGCTCGCGAATGTGGGGCTCGTACATCGCAGCACGACAAACCTGCCGCTAGCTAAGATGCCGTAGTATGTGGGGTTGTTTTCACCTTTGACCGTGTTTCATTTTGCCGCAGATGATCTGTGAACGCTGCCCCTCTCAGGGAATCGGCCACGAGGAGGGAATGGAGTTCGCCAGTCTGGAGAAATGGTCCGCGAGGCGGTAGTTCACGTTAGCTTTGAAGCGGCCAGTGCCAACAAGGGAATTACCATACATAGCCATATGAAAGAGCTCGAAAATGATGGTGCTGAAACATCAAAAGCAGGATCTGTGTGTGTGTGAGTGTGTGTGAGGTTGTGGCAGCGTGTGCTTCCAGCAGCACGAGGCATGTGGAACTTACCTGCTAGAAATTTGTCACACTTTGTCTGCATGTGTGTGTGTTCCCAGAATGCCTCGTGTGTGTCCTTCCCTTTATCTATTCTCGGACGTCTCACCCCTGCTGACTGCAGAAGAGCGCGCGCTTCGGTGTGCCAATAAGTTAGTCAGTGCGGCAGCGTGTGCGCGTTTGTAAGACATTACATCAATTAGTTGGTCGGCTTGACGCTCCGTCAGTACGCGGACGGCTCTTCCTCCCTGTCTGTGGCGGTCAGCCTGCTGTCACGTTAGGATGTTGAGGCCCGCCACACACGATGGACTTCTTAAGGCGAGGAAGAGCCTCCTGTTGCGTTCACAGCTGCAAAACAAAACTAAGACCAAGAAACTCCACTGTTTTCTGACTGCAGACAGCGTTTTCAGCCTTACTGGAATATGAGTCACAGCTGACGAACGGCTGTGCTGAAATTAATACATGAAATATTCACTAAAGCTGAGAGCTGCACTTAAAGTGGGATTAGTCATGGGAGATATGATGACAGAACAGAATGGAATAGAATAGAATCCATTTTTATTTGCCCCCCTCAATGGTGGTGTTTGCATTGCTGCGTCAGCAAATATACAAGAACCTACACAAGAAGGTAAAAAATATAAATATGAAAGATAAATACAGGTGTGCAAAATGCTCAAAGTGACATTCTGATTGAAACTCCTTACATGAATGTAAACGTTGCCCTACATCAGTTCATCTGCTGTTGTTTGAGTCGTGTTGTTGACTGATCAGACTGATGTTCACACAGATGGAGAGCTGAGAGAAGGAAGGAGAGCTCGCTTTGAGGGCGTTTTATTTCAGATTTACACGTCGACTGGAGTTACGGCTTACAAAAGTATCTGGCGCTTTCAGGCCTTTGGCGTTCGTCGCCGGACCTCGTCAAGAGATCATGCATGTTGAGTCTGCTTCACGTTTAGCTTTGTAAATGAACTCTTTGTGAGTTACTGCGATGCTCCCTGTGTTAGTTTCGATACGTTACAATTGAATGGTGAACAAACACGAGCAGCAAAGTTTTGAAAGAAGGATCTCGTGCGAGTAAGCGTTGGGGATGACTCTCAGCTTGGATTTTAGCTCAATATCTGCAATACTGACTGAGCTGGAGCCAAGATTGATTAGCTGTGGCGACCATCTTGAGTCGGCGTGTGTTTACACAGACGATGCACTGTTTGTTTTATTGTTGTAGAACAACATGTCGACTACGGCTCCAGCCTGCCTTGAAAATCAAGCCCCCTTTTTTTTTTTGTTCGTGTGTGGATTGTAAGTCAGAGATGGAGGTCATCTTTGTGGTGCGTTCAAGCACAGGGCGTTTTTTTCCCCACAGATGACGGCTATTTGAGAACACCTGGCTTTGCCGCTAGTTCTCGACAGTTTGGTGTCTAAAATGTCAGAAAACAAGACGATCAGGATAAATGTTGACATTTATAATCATTATTGCACTGGAAATTAGCTTCAGCGTGCTAATAGCTGATCAAACCAAAGTGTTCTTAGCAGTTCTGTTGTAATGAATGATTAATGAGCTCAACACTGATCATTCATTCCGGTTCAATTAGCAAATTAAATTATTAACTGTACTTTTTCCAAACATGGCCGGTATCGTGCCAGCTGATTAGCGGGACAGGTTACAACAGTCCAGAGCCATAAACGAACCCCTAAATGCCGCGCATGCTGGCAAACATACCAGCGTAGCCTGTTCGCTCAAAAGGGTAAACCACAAAGAATCAAAGGCTTTGTTTCCTCACCCAAACGTCTTATGGGGTCATATTTTACTTCTAGGGAAATGTTGCAGAAACAAACAGCCGCGCAACGGGGATTTAGTAACATTATCCTTCCACTGTTCACACACACACACAAGATCTCAATTAGCGTGAGCACACAGTCCCGCGCTCGTCTGGTGAAAAGAGCGTGAGTCAGGGCGCAGCGTAGGGACGGGAAGACAGGAACGAAACACGAGCAGAGAGGAACGCATAAAGGGATTCGAACGTATCTGGTGCTGTTGCTGCTGTGTACCACCTGCAGGGGTAAACAGTGATCAAAGGCCTTTCATCATCCGATGCCGCCAGAATCTAAAGCTCTATTCAGCTTTCAATTAGGGCCGAGCGCCGGGGAGAGGAGGAGAATAAAGATGGTTTTAAAAAAAAAGGAGATGAGGAGAGAAAAAAGAAAAACCTGTTTGATACAAAGTCAAAGGAGAGTCATTACTGAAGAAATATGAACGAGGTGATGGTAATGTCAGGGTGACGGCGACACATCGTGAGCATTAAAAAGTTAACCTGCTCTAAATATAAGACCCAGACTCGTGACTTGTTAGAAACAGTGTGAGAACAAAGGATTTACCCCCGACTCTCCCCCGCCCACCATCACCACCACCACCCCAAGATATATTTAGAAAAATCAGAGCCTCAGCTGGTGATTTCTGATGCTGAACTTCACTCTCAAATTTAAATCAGACTACACAGCGGTTCGACTTGTAGAGGGGAAAAGCGACGTTTGATTTGTGGTGTAGCTCTTGGCAAAATTGATCCCAGCCTCACCGCGATAGCTGCAAAAAAGGCATTCGTGAATTTTTAACTTTTATAATGTCGGGCTGTTTTGTCTGAACACTGTACACACGTCTTAAACAGCCTGAAGGAAAGAAGGGATTTCAGCCTTTGGAAACATCTGTAACGTGTCTCTCTGCTTACAGTAATTGTGCAACAGCAGCGCACCTTCGGGGCCGCGGCTTCCCTTTGGGAAATTAAATCGGAGAGGGCAAAAGCAAAAAAAAAAACAAAAAAAAGGCACACAACGGTGCACAGCGTGCAACACGTCTGTGAGTTCGAACAAAGATGGTTAAGATACAAAGCACAATAATGGATATTATCTCCCGATCAGGCGTGGGCAGTATGAGATTTCAAAGAAGACTGAGGGAACACAATTGAACATGTTGACGCACGCTGCTTAAAATCAGTGTTTTTCTTGCATTTAGGACAGGTTTGAAGACGATCTGTGATCAGCGTTTTTTTTATTTATAACGTAAAATCAAGAGCTGCAGAAGATATTATAGACATAATTCTCCACGAGCAGCTTGTTTAATGACACTATTAACTTAGGGAGCTGGAGTCTCCCCTTTAAGAGACTGTTTTGTGTTTGGTTTTTGTGTCATGTTCCTTAAAAATGACGTCTTTCCCTTTTAAGAGGAATGAGGAAACAGCTAGGATCTGTCTTTCTTTAGCTCCACAAGATACACACCAGTATCAAAGTAAAGTACAGCACCAGATCAGTTTATTTATATTTCTAAAACAATTGTGCCTGTTGTCCACAGGAATAATTTCCCTCTGCTGTTCTGCTCTGTAAAGTCACGTTGAGAGCTTGACAAGCTGGTGTTAGCTGGGTTATTAGCCTTCAGTTTGCTGTTGCTTCACCTCTTGTAGCTTGTTGCAAACATTTGCTTCTAAGCAACGTTACCCTAAAAAGAGATAGGTGTCTCTCCTTTGGTAGATTAGTCATGATGGCTGACTGAGTTATCCACCACCCGATGAAATGTACAACCAACTGATGACGTCCTGCCGTACAGAATTGAATGACGACTCAGAGCGACTGGTCTGGTCAACAGAGGGGGAAATGATAAAATATGCCCCGTCTCTGTTAACTCGTTCTTAGGTATTCAGGCTGTAGGAAGGATTTATTGGGGAAAATGTCATGGTTTTGACACAGTGACCTTTTAACGTCTTGGTATACTTTTAAAACTGGTAACTGGTGTACGTGTGATAGAAGACAAAGTTTAGTTTGTTTTGAGTCAATTTTTTCCATCCATCCATTATCTACCACTTGTAGTTGGGTCGCGAGGGCAGCAGCTTGAGCAGGGAAGCCCAGACATCTCTCTGCACAGCCACCTCTTCCAGCTCTTCCAGGACAATTCCAAGGCGTTCCCTGGCCAGATGAGAGACATAGTCCCTCCAGCATGTCCTGGGTCTCACCAGGGTTCGTTCTCCTCTTAGTTGGATATGTCTAAAACACCCACGTCCAGGGTGCATCCTTACCAGATGCCCAAACCACCTCAACTGGTTCTTCTCAATGTGGAGCAGCGGCTCTACTCCGAGTCCCTCCTGAATTTCCGAACTCCTCATCCTTTCTAAGGGAGAGCCCAGCTACCCAGTGGAGAAAACTCATTTCGACCACCTGTATCTGCAATCTCATTCTTTCGGTCACTACCCACTGTTCGTGACCGTAGGTGAGGGTAGGAACGTAGACTGACCAGTAAACACAGAGCTTTTCTTTGCAGCTCAGCTCCCTCTTCACCACAAAATTTTGACATGAATATGGAAATTGCTAAAAGGAAAAAAAAAGACATTTTGATTCCAAGTCACATTTGTCGTGCTGCATTTTGGCACGACAACAAAGTCAACAGTTTTTAGCTCCCTATCTTAGTGTTTCCATTTCCAGCCTCACATTGTGATGTGGCTTTAGGGCTGACCAGTGTCTGTTTCTTTTTCAGTCAGCCTGTCTCTTCACGCTGGACTCTAGTTGACATGTCAGTTTGTGGTCGTGCACGGTGACATTATCGAATATTTATGGCGCTGCAATAGATTCTTAAAATGAGTGCCTTTAAAGACCGGTAGATTTTCTATTTTTATTTATGTATGAAGTACTTTCAACCAGTTGATGGATGGACTCAGCAGCAGGACCTCATCATTTATATACACAGCTCTCACCTCCGTCTTTATTGTCCCCCGATGGCTAAAACGGATGCCAGATGAAATCGATAAGGAATGAGAGCTCTCACCTGAACACACCTGCAGAGGTACCTGCTCTTTTATGTCTTTCACAGCCGGAGCTCAGGCTGGTTTTAGGGCGCGGGCTGTGTTGTATTCAGCGAAACGCTCGCCTCGTTGTCTGGACGGCTTAAAGACACTCATGAATTTTTAAACAGATGATCAGAGCACCAATTGTTGATGGGAGGAAAACAAGGCTTACTGACACAGTTTTCCTTCTCATCTCCTCTCATCCTCACCATCAGATAGACCTGCATATTAATATGTTACTATCACAAAGAGGAGGGGAAACATTGAACTAATTCAAAAGACATCTAATCCTTGTACAATTAAGCAAGCGTATATATATTTTTGTAACATGTAGCTTCAGTTTGCTTCTGTTGCAAACCCACCATTTTCCACCCGTATCGTAATTGAGCACGGCTGGTAATCGGCTGTCAGAAATGTCAAAGAATCAGCCGTAAAAGTAGCGTGAGAGATGATGGACGGGCCTACAATAACACGACACGTTGTTGTGAAACTGAAGTTAACCGTGCTTTCCCTGGTTTGACAGTTTCTGCTTGGTTCCAGACCAGTGTGTTGCAGGTGGCTCTCAAACACAATCACCGAGGTCTTGGAGGATTATTTAGCATTTATTTCTGGTATGTAAATTGTTATTTTTCTTGCACGCAGCTGTTGGGAAACGCGTTGCCACAGCGCGACGGCTCATTTGTTCCCGTTTTTAATGCTTGGAAGAAAAGCCTTTGTCGATTTCTGCTGTCAGTCGCGCAACTGTCTGAGGGTCTCGGTGGGCGTAAACTTGATGCAGATGTTTTTGCTGCGTTCACATCGTGGTAACGCAGCTGTGACGCTCGTGGTCTGCTCCAGCGTGTGAACATGAAAGGGAGATCTGAGAACCCCAGGATTAAATACAGAAACCAACTAATTATAATTCATGTTGACGCATGTTGGTTTCGTCCTTTGTTATTTACCGGTTGGCATTTAATAATAAGAAGAATAAAAGCAGAAAGCACTCTGATATTGATTTAGGTGTTGATTGCCATGGTAACGGCTTCAGAGCATTTGGGTCATACTTCATTGGCTAAATTTTGCAGCCCTAGGTACCACAGAAGCCTGTTTTTGATGAAGACTTGATGGTGTCTCATTTTTCCCAACCGTACTGTTACGTCCTCTCCGTCTCTCAGCTGGACGTCCGTAACCACGTGTTACTGTCTCTGCAAAAAAAAAAATTAAAAATTATGATGCAGAAAGTGAAAAACTTCCAGATGAAAGCAGATGATACGCTTCATTTGATGTGCAGTTATTGCTGATTTGTCAAATAATCGTTCATTTATGGCATGTCTGGTAATGAAACACGACCCAGCAGTTTCTCGAAAGTCGAGATTCACATTTCCTGTTTTTAACTTACCCATATGCGTTCGCTTATATAAGCAAATGTAATTGTTTAGGTGTACATGTAACATCAGGCTGAGTTAGATATTTGCCCAGGGTGGTTCCTTGCATGCTGAACTGAATCTTGGATGACGCGCATGTGTTAGTGTGTAAGCATCTTAATCGCGATGATGTGAAGTGTTACTCTGCTACAATGACTCACTCCATTCCTCTCTTGTCTTAGTTTTTTTTTTTGAACACATTTACTATAGTCAGACTCAGACAGGGGCATTAGTCCAAGCCCCCCCACTCTCCCCCTCCACTCTCTGAACAACCCCGGTCCAGTTGGCCGGCGGTGTGTTTGTGTTCTCTTATGCATATTTATCATTTTCTGCTAAGGATAATAATAAAAAAAAAGACAGATGATGTCTTTTTTTGGAACAGAGGCTTTCCTGACATGTTTCCCCTCTCCTTTTCCTGGCCTTTTCAGGAGCGTTCGAGCGATTCTGTTTGTGTTGGGGGTATTTCACCCATAATACAGTGTGCTGAGGCATTAAGAGGGATTGGCTAACAGGAGGCGCTCCTTATTAGTCGTCTGGCTGGCTGTAAGAGGCTTTTTCTGCTTGGAAATGGGGTAAAAAAAAAAGAGAGAAGTGACTCTTTCTTCTGTCAGAGAGGATAAAAGAGGACCTGTTCAGAAAAGGAACCTTGATTTAAAAGTTTAGTTAATTACTTCCTTTTCTGGGCAGAACAATTGTGACACAAGATGTGGTTTACATGGTTTTAAACAAAGTCAAGTACGTAGCTTCGGAATTGCCGTCTTTTCTCGCTGCAGATGTCATAAAAAGAGGAAACTGGATGGTTTTTAGGTGCAGAATGTGAGCTGAATAAACCGAATAATGATGACCATCTCTGTAAGTAAGTGAACGACAACAGGTCTGACCGCATAAATCCAAACTGCAGTTATCTAAATTCAAATGAAACGGGACAGAACGGATGGCCTGGTCGGTGTTCCCTGCCACTTTCTATGCCGTGGGCGTCTGTTTACGGTCCTCTGAATGTAAAGGAAAGAGCCACGGGCCCAGAATAGGTTGTAAATCTTGTCACAGTCCAGCAGTGTTTCCATTTCAGAAACCCTGTAACATGCGGTTCTCGCTCTGATTTATTTATTTTTTCTGTTGAAAAAAAAACAGAAAAGCAACTGAAGTAGTCAGAAACAAAAACATTTGTTGGGTGCTATTGATTCCTCATTCTCTTTGAATGCTATCAAAAGGCGTTTTGTCGTGGAATAATTATTTACGTTAACCGTTTTAACCGACCAGAGCAGAACTGGACCCAATTAGACACCAACCATGTGTGAATGTGTCCGGACGGACAGCTGGCTCTGCGATTGATTGCACGCCTAATTGAGCGCCTCAGTGACTGGACTGGCCAGCTAGCCACGTGCGATTTCATTCAGCGATTGTGTGCGAGCTCCTAAAGAGCTCCAAGCCTGCGCAAACTTTGATGAAGCCGTCTTTATCAGCAAAAGCTGTTTGATAAAACCGGGCCGGTCTGCAGGCCGACGTTCTGGCTCATGTGCTTGATTAGTGTCCTAATGATCGCCCTGCCGGATGACTTCATGTCTGGATTAAACTGCAGCAGTTATGCGTTTAAATATTTCCTTTTGCAGATCTTTAAATGGCTGGGAGAGGAAAGGGGAACACAAAAGCAGGGTTTCTGTTGTTAATATTGCTTCATACTTGTGGTTTACGCTTGTGTACTTTGCTCCTTTGCTTTGGTCGGTTTATTTTTAACATTTTCAACACTGAAATAATCACACAAAAATAAAGTTGGAGGAGGGGAGGGGGAAAAAGATGGAGCTCACAAGTGGAGGTAAATCGAGGAAGTAAACAGAGTTCAGCTAAGTAAACGGATCACGATTTTAAGTAGAAATGAAAAAAGAACAGAGGGGGCAAAAGAAAGCCTGGCTGTGTTTTCTTGGGATACATTTCTGCTCCGAAAGTCGCGCCTCGTCTCTCTTCCAACAAGCCCATCTGTCTCGGTAATGAACCTGTGGAGTTGACTGCTGAGGTGACACCAACTTCATCACTGCTACTCCTCCTCCCGTTCTCTGTTTTCACTACTGTTCTTTTGGTAAACCTCATAACAACTAGCATGGAGTTTTTGTGCTGCAGAAAACACAAGTCTAGTACCTCAAACAAAAACAAAAAAAAAATGTGTTGCATGTTGAAGTGCAGCCCCCGATTCCAAAAAGTTAGAACTTTGTGTAAAATGTAAATAAAAACAGAACGCAATGATTTGCAGATCTCATGAATCCGTATTTTATTCACAGAAATAAATTAGGTTAATTAAGCAACAGGTCAGTTAGTGGACTGGGGATAAAAAGACTGTTTTAGAGGCTGAATCTCTGAGAAGTAAAGATGGGCAGAGGTTCACCAGTCTATGAAAGATTGTCTAAAAATAGTAGAACAATCTCAGAATGTTTCTCAGTAGAAATTGGGAAGCCTTTGAATGTCAGATCATCTGCAATTCATGATATCATCAAAAGATTTTAAGAATCTGGAGAAATCTCTGAGCTCAAATCTCTGATCTTGGAGCCCTCAGGGGCCACTGCATTAAAATCAGGTTGGGTTCTGTTTTGGACATCCCTGCATGGATTCAGGAACACTTCCACAGATCGTTGTCTATAAACACAGCTCACTGTACCATCCACTAATGCTGCTTAAAGCTCTATCAGGCAGAGAAGAAGCCAGATGTGAACACCATCCATTTTCCTTTGTCCAAAGCTCATTTAAAAGGGACTGAGGTAAAGTGGAAAACTCTTCTGTGGTCAGGCAAAGCTAAATTTGAGATTCCTTCTGGAAACCGTGAGCCCCATGTCCTTCATACTAAAGAGGGAAGGGACCATCAGTTCAAAAGCCTGCCTCTCTGATGGTTTGGGGGTGCATCAGTGCCTTTGTCATGGGCAGCTTACACATTTGGGAAAGCCCAATCAATACAGAAAAGTATATACAGGTTTTAGAACAACATATGCTCCGATCTAGATGACATCTTTTTCAGTGATGTCATTGCTTATTTCAGCAAGACAATGTTAAACGGCTGCATCCATTCCAGCAGCATAGCTTCATAGTGGAAGAGTCCGGGTGCTGAACTGTCCTGCCTGCAGTCCAGACCTCCCACCAGTTTAAAACATCTGACAGAAAATAAAACAGAATATCCAGCAAAGACGAGCCTTTTGAAAACTATTGAACAGCTAGCATCCTCCATCAGACAACAATGGGACAACATCCCTTCTGAAACTTATTTTTCTTTTTTTATAGAGTTGGGATTGTAAATTGTTGCTTGACGTTCCGTGTCTGGCTGTGGACTAATGGCGCGAATACTTCAGTTGAACTGATTAGGCTGAAAATGTTTCAATGTAGAAAAGACTTATTTTTTTCTCTGCAGAACCAGAAAAATTCCAACTAGAGAAAGCTGTCCGAGAGACTCACGCATTTCCAGGTAGTGAGACAGAGAAAGCCCTCCCAGCACTTTCAGCCTTCGCGAGCTTGTATTATTTTTAATAGGCTGTCTCGTCCAGTCTCACTTTTGTGACCTCTGATCCTTGAAATACTTTCACTCTGAGGTTTTCTGCCAGATGGATTCTGCAGCTTAGACTGGCGGTGGCACGGGGAGGTGGGGGGAAGAGGCACTCCTTTTTGTTCCCATAGATTTACTGTGTGCTGTAATCATCTTTTAAAGGTATTTCAGAGGTTTTGATGGATGAGAGCGGTCCGCGGCTCTGTTTGCCAAATGATCGTGCTGACTAATTTAGCGGCGCTCACAGCCAGCTGCTTCATCCAACCAGGGCCGATAGTCACGAAGTGTTTTCCTGCTCTACATGATGCCAAAGGATTCTTCTGTTTCATTTCCTCCTTGCTTTTTGCTTTTGGTTTCTCAGGCACTAAGCAGGTTTTTGTCATTCGTAGCTGCTCCCTTTTGTTTTTTTTATATGTTTCTGTTCAGACACACAATATTCTATCCTGTGTCTGCAAACAAGTGTGTGCTACGCGGATTAAAAGCCTTGTGGAAGAGTCTCTAGTGTATGTGTGTGTGTGTGTGTGTGTGCAGGTAGGATTACCCAGCTCTGCTCATCTCTCAGCACTCAGAAAGATGAGTCTCCACTCAGAGCTCTTCCTCGCAAACAAACAAGCACAAACACACGTGTCGTACGAACGCGACGCCGCACTTGAATCTTAATGCGTTTATTTTACCCCGCGCTCCTTTTCTCTTCCTGTGAAATGCTTTTTGTCACCTTTTTTTTTTTTTCTTTTCGAAATTCAGAACTGATGCACACATGCAGACGCCCACACACTCCCAACACACACACACACACACACTCATGACATAGCAAACCTCAGCTTCAGAGACACACTGTAATTTGTGAGACAGCATCTTTATCTCACTCTTGCTTTCTTTGTGTGTGTGTGTGTGTGTGTGTGTGTTTAATTGCTCAGGTTGAAGAGTGTCATCACTAAATGATTAATAATTTTAGCCAGCTGTACTTTGACGTTAACACATTTTACTGTAAAATAAACCTCTCCGTTTGCTTTCTCTCAAGGTTTTTCTAGTCCTTATCTGCTTTTCTGATAAATCTTCACTTCTGTTTCCCCTTTCTTGCCTTTTTAAAAAAAATGTTATCATCTACTCTCTGGCCCGCCCGTCTCCCCTTCGTTTATCTCCCTCTGTTCATCTCCTCTCGCAGCGCTTGGCCATCCTCTTTGTGTGCGTGCGTGCCTATTCGGAGCCATAAAGGTCAGATACAGATGCGCCGCGTGAATCTCAACGCCACCCCCACATTACACGCTCGCTTTCACATGCACACAAGCGCGCTGGCAGACTCTGTAATTATGTAGGTGTCAGAGGAGGATGTGAGCACGGGTGAGGAGAGGGTATATCACTCCTGTGATCTGGTCCTGGTTCGTGACTCGTTTTAATTGACTGTAAGCTGTACTGTATCAACACTGCTGTGGTGTCTGGCTGCACAAAACGCGTGTCTATGACTGTGTGTGTGCGTGCGTGTGCGTGTAAAATCAATGCCCGATCATCACATTGTGATATTGACTCACATCTAAAATATCACCACACGTAAGGAGTTATGTCAGAGGAAAACCTCGCATGTCATTATTTCTTTCTTTTAGCTGAGTAAGAACGGCTCTGCTGAATGCCTTTAATGTCGGGTGACAAACAGTTTCCTTTCTGAAAAAGGAGCTATGCAGACGAACCTACTGCGAGCCGAGTTTCTGTAATGATGACAAAATTATAAGCGGGAACCGTTTTTTTTTTTTTTTTCCAGTGGAAAAAAAAAAAAAAGAGTTGATGCAGAAAAGCTACAAAACGATGGCACCCCTATTATCAGTCTTATTTGTTTTTATCTTTTTTAGGAGCCAGAATGATGATAAATGTTGAACTTGAAATCTTGGTATTGAAATGGATATTTTGCTGATTTTAAGAATCTATACGTTGGTATAAAAAGAAGATATGCAGTAATTCTTTCTCTGTTTTATGTTATTTGCACAAAAACCTTTCTGTTTGTTAACCTGGAGCACCTAACTTTTAGTTTAAGCGACGGAGTTCTTAAAAAATCAAAAATATCTGAAAACTACAATCACTTCATTTGTATTTAGACTAAAAAACTCTTATAAGAACAATATCAAAACAAATACTTTTGAATTTCGAATTTCTGTTTTGATGTCTGCATTTCTTAAGGTGCAATTTCTTTACATCAGTAGATCTTTAGTCAGTACATTTGGTTTCTTTAGTTCAAGTTTTATTTTTTTAAAGCTAATTTTTTATTAGTGTCAGCACTGGCTGCTGAGTAGGACACTACTGACTGGAGGAGACATAATGATGTTTTTTAGCTGAATTTAAATAGGTGATGTTGGGGTTTTTAGGGTAACGACGACATCCCTACTGCCATGTCACAAGACTACACACTGTACCCATGTTTCATGAATTATTTAGTATATTCTACTACATATTTAGTACTATACTGTTCTGTAACATACATTATATTATCACCGTAGTTCGTTCATTTCAAAGGAGCTCGATGTGCAGTATTTCATAGGTTTGCACCACATTTGCTCAGCATCTGGGAAAGTTCTTGTCACACGTTCCCAGTTTGACGAGGTCTCCTGTGACGAAATTGCAACGATCATTTAACATACAAAAAGCCCAAGCTTTCGTATTCACAAAGCTCTTTTCACTCGGATGCTGAGTCCACGAAGCAGCGCCGAGCACCAGAAACGTGCCTTTGCCTCGGTTTGCATCTGGTGAGATCAGTTTGCATCTATTTGCGTTTGTCTTCTCTTTGCGCGCTTCACGCCCGCGCTTCTTTAAATTTGCATTTCGTTCGTACGTAAAGCGCTCGCATAAACTCGAGTCGCCTCACCTGCGCCATACCCGCCGTCGTCCAGCGACCTCTGCCGTCTGAAAGGCTTCACGTGAACGGGCGAATTGGCGTCAGTGCTGTCATGTGTTCTAAAAGACGCCGGATGAGGTCACGTTGTTGTTTTTATACGTACTTGTTGGCAGTAAACGACTGTACAACACCTGCCGGGGTGCAGAAATGTTGCAGTTGACGTCTGGGTTGGACAGTGCTGTCTCCCATGCTGCTGACATGAACAAACTCCCCTCTGTGGACGATTACCTGCCTGTTGCTCTCCTGCGTCCTGTTAGTTCATCCTGAAGTGGAAAAGATGGATCCAGCTGAATGTGTTGGAGCTCAGGCTCGGTGTCAAAGTAAGCGTCATCTTAGCATATTTGGGAGTTTTTGTTTTGTTTTGTTTTTTGTGCGGAGGTGTTGATAATTTCATAACTTTGTTTACTTTTTGACAACTGATTGGGAAATCCAAAACGGGAATGACACACAAAAAAGGAGCTTTGTTCTCTGTATTTTTAAACCAAGTAAGTGGGAGATCACTCTTTGTTTCCATGTGTGTGTGTGTTTCAGCAGGATGCTGAGTTGACACACAGTCTCTATGACTGTTAGCTGACAGTTCAGACAATCAGCAGCGTTCTCACTCTCTTCTGTCTGCTTATAGCAACAGAGTGGGTTTTTTGAGTGGGAGGTTTGGGAAAGATACTCTGCTGACTGTTGAACAAAAACCTGAGGTGCTGCTAGTGAAGCAGCAGTGCTTCAATCTACAATATTATAGTAGATCTGAATGCTGTTAACAACAAATTAACCAAATTTGGCCTGCATTTTACAGTGATCGGCATGGCCTTATATACTAATATCTTATATTTTTACTATTTAATACAGAAACAAAGGGTTGAGGTCAATATTTGACAGACTTACTTGCCTTGCCTTGTCTTTAATCAAATAAAGTTGCATCTACATTTGAAAAGAAGTAAAGATAATAAATAGGTGCTGGATGAAGCAATAAAGATCCAAGAGGTACATCGGGATGAGGTGGAGGAGAAGGAGGAGAGAGAGTGAAAAGAGAGAGGTTGATGGTGAGGAGGAGGAGGAGGAAGAGGAGGGAAGCCAAGGCCTCTATAGACAGAGCCAAGGCCGCCCCCAGATGCTCCTCTCCTTTTTCTCTTTTTCTTTTTTTCCTGACAATGCTTCCCCGTATTCCTCGCTCTCTGTATGACTCGGCCACTCTCCTGCCTTCCTCTTCTCTCCTCCTCCTCCTCCCCAGTCACCCATCCAGAGGAGGTAATTAGGCCAGTGCAGGAGTTAACTGAAGGACAGGCTCAACCTATGACTAATCCAGCGAGATACATATGTGTTCTGCCTCAAAACGTTCGGAAACCATAAAAACGATTTCACAATCTGGATTTTTTTGCGCGGATGAGTTGAAACTAGGTATTTGTGAAAAACATACAATCTTTGTAAGTTCTCCTGGAGCCATCCTTGCTCTGTAGTGGTATTATTTTCCCTTTGTGGTGGCAGCTAATGTTAGAGAGAGGGACAGCAGACTCGCTCGTACTGGAGTTCTGGAGTTCACCTGCTCAGGTGATAGCCTGATTGTACGGCCTTAAGGTGTCTGCAAGGACAGCGCTTGTTTAAACAAGCAAAGCCAGCTTCATCTGAACAGGAAAATGCCTCTTTGGGTTTATTATATAATCCTCTTTCACAGTCACGCGCAAGACAAGAGGGAGGAAGCTGAAAAGGAGAAGGAAGCTGCGCAAAACAAACTTCTACGAAAGCCAAGACCTTGTTTTTTTGTGTGTGTAATCCACAGAGAAGATGCTCTTCTCTTCTCTTCTCTTCTCCACTTTCTTCATTTCACTTCTTCATTTTGAGAATTTGCCTCCTGCTCAGACCCTATAAGGCCGGTTTGCAACAAAACTTTCCAACATTTTTGCTTGAGCCATTATTGTTTGTTGAGCCATTTTTTTTTTTTTTTTCCGATTTGTTCTGCGTAGCCTGCTGTAGATTATTGTGTCGCGTATTTCCTTTGGGAAACGAAGCCGAAAAGTCTATTAGAAGCACACGAAATACTTAGTGACCAGTTCTGCGCAGACCGTGTTACGATACACAGGGGTTAAAATTTGAAGAATGTTTAACAAGATACTGTCTAACCATTTCATGATGGGAGGTTTTAGCTGCTAAAATTAGATACTTTTAGTTTCACAATGAGTGTCGATAGGAGGCTGATAAAGCAAACTGCAAACTTTCGGCTGCAAAATCAAATGGCAAAATAAAAAGAAATGCTGTAAAATGATTCTAAAATAGTACTATGACAGCTCAGGAATACCTGAGAAAACTACAGCAGCCTCTTTATGAAATATTTTTGAAGTTGAACTCTTAGTACAGAAGTGTATTGTAGGTATAAAAGAGGAATATTGAGAGTAAGGTCACTCCATGTTGAGCCAGGGTAAAGGTGACACGCTTGATTATTAAATAGTGGGAGTAAGAAACAATGCTTATAAATAAAGAGAGGAAGGTCAGAGGGAAAGAGTCAGGCTTCCTGTACAGAGCCTTATGAACGGATACACACACACATACACACACACAGACAAATGTCATAACAAAAATGCTGCATACATATATATTTCATTGCGTCTCATGACTCCAGTTCTACTGTAAGTTGTGCTAAAACACACAATTAAAACGCCTTATTACGCTTTAACTCTCCCATTTCCCACTTGTTTTTTGAGGGTTGTAACAAGCTGCTCTCATTTTATAATAACTTCAAATTAGGTTAAAAAACCAGAATAACAACTTGAGGCAGAAGTAACAAAGCTTTGACCCGACAGTTGTGCGTGATCACGAGCTGAAACCGAGGTTTAAATTTAACATTTTGAACCGTTTGACGGAGAGCTCAAAAAAAAAATGCCCGGCGTTAAAACCTTGCACGCTTCCTCTCTGCTCCTTCAGTTTTGTAATGTCCCCAGGATCATGTCCTTTTGTTGTCCTTGTTATTTCCAGCACATTTGTTTATTTGCGTTTCTTGTAGGCTTTGAGGTGTGTTTGTCGTCTGGTTGTGGCATTCTTTGTTGGCGTTCGGCGTGGATAATCGCGACTCGCTTGTTGATTTGCTCGTGCGTGGGACAAACGGTGCGGGCTTTAAGACTTTTAAACTTATATTTAGCGCTGTCGTTTGGAATGCATTGTTCTGTTTTTGTTTGTAGTCTGTTTGTATTCACTCTGGTTGGAATATTACTAACAATTAATTGTAATTTGGATAAACATGTTCTCCTAGTTCGCTTGTTTTTTTTTGTATAATTGCGATGCTTTCTTAGACTCTGTCCACATGAACGCGAGTGATTTTTACTAACTCCTTTCAAGTTGAGCATTTTTATAAGTTTTTGTTTTAAGGGTTACTGGTGTTCTTTAAATCAAAACAACAAGGGAGCTGTTTTTTGAAGTCATTTTTATATGGCGGCAGGTGACAAAATGCCTGCTTCTGTGCGTGTGTCTGTCTGTTTGTTAGCAAAATATCTCATGAAACACTGAACAGATTTAGTGAACCATTCAGGAAGTAATCCTTGGATGAACGTCTACAACTGATGAACTTTTGGAGTCAGTGCCATTCAAGATGGCCGCCACAGAGACTCAACCTTAGCTTATACAAAAATAGCCATAACTCAATCATTTGTACAGATATTGAGTTCATTTTTGGCGTGTTTGTAGCTGAGAGTCACCCCCAACACATGCTCTAAGCTCCAACACGTCGCATAAGATCTTTGTTTAAACTTGGACAAACAAGACAGCGGACGACATGCTTTCCTTTAAAGAATGCCTTGTCGTCCCCCCTTACATTTCACGAGATTTGTCCTGACTGGCTGGTTAACTTTCTGTATGCTGATCAGGTGTTTAACTGAAAGGAAATGTGCCTTTTACTACAGACGTGTAAAAAAAAGGCTCAAAAGCTAAAGGCTCTGTCTTTACGCTGCTCGTCTCTCTTTGCTCTCCGTTCTGCTTCCTGTTGCCGTTTCACGGATCAATCGTCTGTTTAAAAAGAAAAAAAACTAGTCTTCCTTGGACGAAGGCTTTAAATATTTCTGTCACACCGAACGCCTCCTTTTCTCTGCATATTTCTGCCTCTTTATTACCGGCCGCCACATTGCAGGAACAGTGTGTCGTCCAGAAGTGCCTACATGTTAATTTCGCCTGTGTGAAGGCAGTGATCTAATAAGAGTTGATGGTGTACCCAACTGCAGCTGCTCTCACACACCCACACACTGTCAGAGACGAACAGAGAAGAGAAAGTAGACTGTAATTAAATATATTATCTTTAGCAGAGAGAGAGAGACAGAGACAGAGAGAGAAAATGCTCAGTCAGAAACAAACAAACCAAATATTTGGCGTTAACTTTAAATTAATACCTCACTTTGCATCTGCTCTGTGACATCAGAAGCTGCTTTTTGTTTTGCTAAAAGCAGAAAGTATTCAAAGGAAGAAGGCAGCAGGGAAACATGCAACATGTTACATCTGTAATGAGTAAAGCCATTCAGGAAAAAGTAGCTAAGAACGGTAAAACTCCCGAGCTGTTTTGGAAACGTTTGAACGGATCTGTGTAACGACCTCTTTGTCATTCTCCTGAATTTTAGAGCGTTGCTTCACTCACCTCTTGGGGGGGGGGGGAAAACCCGCGACAGGCATCAGCCTCTTATCGTTCGATACCGACTGTTATTTTTACAGATTAGAGGAAATTCTTTTGCAGGTTGCAGGCAAAAAAATGTCAAACAGTTTTCATAACTGTTCCCATGAAGGCCTAAACTCACAGGTTTTAGTTTGCACACGTGCAACACTCTGCTTGTGGCCAGTCAGCGGCCGTGTCTGTGTGTAAAACCAAGAAAAAACTGAAGTGAAATACAGCTTAAATATTGCTGCAGCTAAAACACAGTTTAATATCCAAATGTGCACATAACAGCTCTAGTTTTAATCACGCTGAGGCGTGTGAAGATATGACTGGTTGTATTTTTACCACACTGTTGCAGTTTCTTAGACAGGGCAAACCACTGGTTTCTAAGCGGGCCTTTTAGGGGTAAAAAAAAAGAGAAGTTCTGTCACAAACCACCAAGATTAAAAAAGAAAAAATAGTTTAAACCACGTTTCTAGTGTTCGTTTCCCCCCACACAATCTAACGACATGAAGATGAGGCCTTCTGTGTTTGTAAAAATGTAAATTCACATAATTTTCCGTCCATGGCCTCAGTTTACCAACAAAAAGCCATCTCAGGTTATTTTTAAAGAAAAGGTCAACAGGTCCCACTTAAATCCAGTTACATACAGTCCAGCTCTCATTCAGGTCATTACAGTCAGATTCCAACTCAAATCCAGTTAGACACATTTCGCTTCGACAGGATTCATTTTAATCCAGTTTATTGGAATCAGATCCATTTAAATGATACTAGTTTATAAGGTTGTCACCTATAAAAGCCAGCTGAAGCCTCACTGAAGGACAGCTAAATGTAGCTTTTATCACATAAACCTTGCTTTGATTTAATTTGCAGGGTTATAGAAATACATATTTTTAATCCTTTGCAAATACAAGGAGCGTGAACTTATAGAAGACTCCCTTTGAGTAAATGCTGCTAAATTGAGGAATAATATTTGTTCTACCTGCCCTCATGTCATCCCGAAAAACGCCTGCTGTAACAAGTCGTCGTGTGTCGTTACATAAATGGAGACACCTCCCCTCTCCTCCTCTCCTCCTCTCCTTGGACTCCTGCGGGAGCTCTACCTGTCTGGGATTTATCTCCTGGAGTTTAACAAGTCTCTAACGTGCCTCGTCACGATCCCCCATTCCAGAAACACACGGCTCCTTCGGCTGTGTGCGCGCGCCGTGGTAGAAGTCAGCGCTTACTTGCACATCTCTTATTCAGGTCACAGCAGAAGCATGACAATTTAATCTGACGGAGAGACCATCTGGAAGGACGCGTTATGTAATCTGATCCTGGCACAAGTGCGCCAATTGTGCCAACAGTGCCGCTTTATGTTATTGGTGGTCCGCAGGTGTGTCGTGCATTTCATTTAGTGGATAATCTGCTCGGCTCTGCAGGATGGAGGGGCGGCTGGGTTAAAGCACTCGAGCCTGGCGGCGTGCGCGCATAGCCCCGGAGTCGGGGCTTCGCCGGGCGAAAGGTAACAGGGGCAGAGAGGAAGACAGACAGACAGAGAGGAATGCTGCGCGCTCAGATAAAACTGGGAAGGAAGTCTGAGTGGGGTTTCCATGACAACCACACACTTTACTCCCTGCCCCCATACACACACACACACACACACACACGTGCACACACACTCAATAGTCCGGAGCGGAGAGATGGCAAAATGTTGGCGGTGCGTGCAGATGAGGAAAGGTTTTGCTCAGATTCATAAACGACTTCACAACAGAGGCCGTTGCTCACAACATGACTTCATTCTGCCAGTGTGTCTGTTCGGATTTCTTCCTGCCATTGTCACTTGTGATTGTGCGTGTGCGTGTGCGTGTGCCGTCAGGTTTCGGCATGTTTTTGCGTCTATTTTGGTGTGCATGCGGTCAGATGGAGGCTGGAAGGAGAGGGCACACAGTGCTGTTTGAGACAGCTGGTGGGATTTATATAGACTCGAACAAAGAAAACAAAAGTTGCATTTCTTGCAAACTGAACAGAATTTTATGAGTTGAACTGAAACACATGACAAATATGAGTTTAAAATTAACCAACGGTGAAAGGGCATGTGTTTTTATACATGTGTGTTTGTTTGTCTCTGCGTTAGTAAAATATCTCAGGAACCGGTGGGCAGATTTTAATGAAACTCGCAGAAAGTAAACACTGGATGAACATCTACGACTGATGAACCCCGTTCAAGATGGCTGCCACCTTATCAAGCAGCCATCTTGATAAGGTGGCTACAATTGGAGTGGTAGTAGCTGAGAGTCATCCTCAGCACATACTGTGAGCTGTAACAACTATGGCCAACATAGAAATGGCTATAACTCAGTCAGTTATAAACATTGAGCTAAGTTTAGTGTGGTAGTAGCTGAGAGGAAGGCTTGGCTTTGAATTTTTTTTAAAAGAAACGTCACTAATTTTAAAGCTGCTGAAGTTCGGTCACCCATCTTTAAGATTGCAAGATCAACAGTAACCCACCAGGAACTTCCCACGTGGGTTTGTCTGCCAAAGCTTTTAACTGTACACAGGTTTTTCACTGCATGACCTTTATTTTTTTTATTATTATTATTTCACTTTAGTCTTGCACTTCAGTGCACCTTTGTGTGCCGCAGCGGTGGAGCTGCTGGACTGATGCAGAGCCTTCCTTTGTCGGTCCGGGGGGGAAAAAAAAGGCCATTGTGAAGTATTTCTGCACAGCTTGGGCCAGCCCACGGTGTCTGCACAGGATGTGTTCAGGTACAGTGTTGAATGCAAGTCGCCTGCGCCGCGGCACCCAGCCAGAGCTTAATCCATAAATCTGCCATTTTCACCCTATTGAAAATTGAATGTCACTCTAAAGTTAGGAAAAACAGTTAATGTCAGCAAGGGAAAAAAGGCCACTTTAAAACCTGTGTGAGCTGGGCTACAAATGACTCTCAGCTCCTGTCAAATTTGGAATATTGCTAAGGTTCATAAACTGTGGCGGCCACAAACAGGGTTGATCCCAACAGGTAAAGTTTTAATCAAAGATGCCGTGCGATGTGTAGCCCTTGGAGTTTGTGTTGTGAATGACTTTCAGCTACTACGGCTCCGAATTTTAGGTCAATATGTGTAACACTGACTGGCCTCAACAACTAGGTTTCTACTTGCATGGTGGAAAAACTACATCCTTGGAATTGTTTGTGGGAAAACGTTCACCCGCCTCTCAGGGGAGGAATAACAGAATAAATAAAATTAAAATCAGTGGATGGATTTTTCTTGTCATGCATTGCACATTAAACATTTGTAACAATGACTTCCTGTGTGCAATTACAGTCACTGCCAGGAGGTGGGGGCAAACAGTCGAACTGGTTAAAGAAACATAATTACTTCATAATAATTGTTTCATGCTTGATGCTGCAACACGTCAGCACACGCCAAAAGCCTCTCGTTGATCGTGTCCTAATATCTGTTTGACATTTAGATGTTTTTTTTTATTTTTCTTTTAGTATTGTCTTGTAACCTTTACCTGAAGCCTGTAGATGACGTGCTCATATGTCTTCTGCCTCTCGTGCTTCTCACTCAGATATTCACACACACCCACACACACACACACACACACATTATGAGCTGTGCTGTGTCACCAGCGGCAACGAAACAAGCCTTTGACACTGACCCACATACAGGCAGAGGGGGAGAAGGAGAACATTTGGAATGGGATTGGAAGGAATTATAAACCAAAGTGGAGCAGGAGAAGAATGGGACAGATATTTTTAAGACTCTGCAGAACGAAGCTAACTGAGTCCGCTGTTAACGGAAGCTCCACATAAGTGGCGCCTTTACATCCATGTGTGTGTTCTGTTTCTATTTCAACACTAAGGCTTTAGATGCAGCTGTCAGATCATCTTCTGCCACGTTTATAGCTGTCATGCCTCACTTTGGAAAGTAAGCAAACAACCCTGAAAGCCAATTTTACCAACACGACTGCTTTTGTGTGCTCTTTTAAATATTTATTTCAATCTGAAAATGATCCAATGTGGCGAAGCTGCTCCTGTGCAGAGTCAGCTGGGGGTCCAAATTTGGCAAATATCTTTCAACAGCCGACGTCTTGTGACACTGATGGGGTTGGAGGCTTCATACACAAAATAAAATACATTTATTTTAAAACATGTTTTGGCATCAAAACATCGGATTTGTTTAATAATTAAATAAAGAGCCTGGAAACAGCTTTGTTTCGCCAAATTAAACAAAATGCAAAAAAGATTTTAAAAAATGTAGTTTTTTGTAATGTAATTTGTGTATGAAAAACACATTTTAGCGATATTATCTTCTGGATGCACATCCTGCTGTTTCGCTGTACATTTTTCTCTTTAGTGACGCCTACTGTTCAGGAGGAGAGCTGCAGCAGCATCAAAACAAACAGCGGCAAACACTCAAAGTGTGCTTCGACCTGATCAACTAATGTTTCAGAAAGAAAAGATTTAACATATGCTCTATTATTTTGAATGTAATAAATGCATTTTGCTGAGTTGTTAAGAGTGTTAGGCAGATCTGCTTGCAGTTTATGCATTATAAATAATTTTTTTTGTATTGTTTAATTGGGAGTTAGGTTTATGAAAGTGTATCGTAACCTGTTTGTGAGCAATTCTTTATTGTTAGGTAGTAAATAATCAGTCTCAATAACTGATGGGATTGTTCCTTTGTTTTGTTATGTTGCATCAGGTCTCAGTGTGTTGACTCAAACTCTTATTGAACCGCATTGTATCGTGACTAAAGGCCGAATCCCATCTCGATAAGGGGCTGTGCCACATTGGCTTTTGCTGCTCATGTATCAACTGAATTAAATCATTAGCGATGTAATAAGATATAGATCATATCGGCCACAGAGCAGAGTTGCACGACCCTAATGTACACTAATACAGCTTTACGAGCCCCATCATGTTACTGGACCATTTGACAAGAAGGTGAACCTCGATTTACTTCGACTGCAGCTCTGTGGCAACTGTGTGTGGATAACAAACATGTAGAAGCTGAGTTTAAAAGGGTGCTATAAAGACAAATGGTGTTCGAAGCATACAGGAAATAAAGATGTTCTTTTTCTGCTCTGACGTCACATTATGTTGAGGCTCAGTTTGGAGCTATTATCTCTTAGCTCTGATCTTAATAAACATTGTAGTTGCAGACTTTTTCAGTCAGGACTCCCAATGTGAGTAGAGTTGGTTTTTTTTGCTCTGTACCAGAGGTTTTCTCGTCTGGGAGTTGGTGATTTTATATTCAAAACACAGTGACCTGCTTCTCCGTTTGGGACTCTGCCCAGCAGCTGACCTGCTTCGGTGGAATTATTTCTGTTTACTTTGTCTTATATTTTCATCAATATTTAAGTTTTTAGGAATTAGATTTTTTAATCTATTTATTTGCTTTTACAGCACATTTTTGAAAATCTGGTATAAAAAATCAAGTCCCTGGTCCCTTTGACCGTTAAATCCCCCACATAAGTCTAAAACTTTAGAAGCCCAAACATCGACGTAAACGCCTGTACTTATGTGTCTCGGTGTCTTTTCTCAGGTTGCCCTTATCAGGTTAAAAAAAATAGCGCAGATACACCTGTACGGTAATCGAGAAGGGAGGAGAAAGGACAAACCAAAGGATGGATGGAGAAGAAAAACAGACAGTAGATCAAAATAATGATTGTCTTTTACCTTTTACCTTAAGGGCAACATGTAGAGATGAACAAAAGTAACATGAAAACGAGTCCTGTTGATGTAAAAGATGGCTTCATAAGTATGTTTTGGGTGCATCATACAAAGTGAAATAGTTTGTAGGGCTTCTGACTTTATTAGACTATTTGCTCTTTTTGTTTTACGGTTTTATCTGCTATCTTACTCATAAACACTGGAATTAAAAATTTAGACAGTGTCCCATCTTTTTGCACCATAGGGAACTCTATGATGTATTATACTGTACTACAACAGACCGTAAAGACTAAATGATCATAAATGTGTGATCAAAATCCTACTTTTCTTTATTTAAATCAGTTTTAACGGACTTGTGATCCCTTGTAGTCGCGTATTCTGGTTTTACAATAAGACTTTGTGCCTGTTGTCTTTAATTTGGCAGGAAAATGTATAAAAGTAACCACGGTTGAGGATGCATGAGCGGTAAAGGGGATGTAGCGTCACAGTTCATTGGACACCGCTGCTCTCGCGCTCATTATTGAATCCCCGTGAGGAGCTTTTTTTTAATATCAGCCACGTTCCATTAACGTAAAGGTTACATCCCTAATTTAGTTGTGCACAAGCTTAATCTTTGCCTAATTCATAGCTGGGAAGAAATGGAACCGAATCAAAAAAACACCCTCACATCCACGCATTGTTCCACAGAACAGAGCTCAAGTGTCTGGTGTCGAGTATCTGTTGCTCGTCACGTTGATTGGCGTAATTACCTGAGCCGTGCTGCAAGTGTGAGGGGAAACGGCCGCTCGTTGACCGACTCCGCTCCGGAACCCCTCACTCGGAGAGGCGAAGGCAGCAGCAATGGCGTAAGCGAGTAAATCTTTGAGAACAACTATGATAAATGCGGAAGCCAGTGGACGTGCGGGGAGGAGGAGGAGGAGGAAAAAAGTGCGCTGGTTTCACCGGCTTCTGGGCTACAGGTGAGTGAAACCGGCGCATCATAAACATCCGTTTTCTGTTAACGAGCTGTGACGCGGCTCAAACCCCGAGATGTTTTCTTGGTGTTAACAACACAAACGGTCAGCACGGTGAAACGGGACTTATTTGAACTGTCGTGCCCTTTTTTTTTTTTTTTCTTGTGCACAACTGAAACGTTGCAGCTTTTCCCACAGGTGCTCAGTCTCTGTTGTTGCCGATAACCAAAAGTTACGAGAAGCTTTTATGTTTTAGCGAGTTTAGTTGGGGGGGGGGGACAGCGTTCAGGAGCAAACTGAAATGCCTACGAGTTGTTTAAATGAAACCAATTCCTTTACACCCCTAATCTGTGTTGTACAAATTGTCTCCCACGCTGAAAAAATAGGATAGCCTACAGTGGTGCAGTTATTTCCTTTCGCAACCAGCTTCTCCCACATAATCACAACATCTTTCAGAGTTAGAAGACGCTGAATCCAAACCCTCCCACTTGCAGCTGCCTTTTTACTTCAGCGCTCCAGTTTGCTCTATCGAAATCACGACAGAGCTCATTTTATCCACCTGAATAATCCCAAACTACCGTCATGACTGCTGACCCCCCTGTCGACACATAAGATTCTGTATTTGGAAAACATCTGAAGAGTTAGGCTGTGTGCGTAGGCTGCAAAAGATAAACATTTGAACCCCCCCCCCGTGACTTTTTTTTCTTTTCTTTTCTCTTCCACGTACGCTCAGTCAACCCACATGGTGCGATAGGTGTAAAAGCTTTTAAGTGTAAAGTTGTCCGGACGTGCGGCGCTTTTACGCCGCAGCAGATTATCTGGCAAGATAATTACTGGACGGGCTGCCGATGCTCCCACTGTGCGGTCACCATGGCAACGCCGACAACCCACCTCTGCAGGAAGAAGAGGAGGAGGAGGAGGCTGAAGACAAGGAGAGGAGACGTGGAACGGGGGGGTAGAGGCGGATGAGTAAGAAGAGCAAAGGATGAAAGCAGCTTTGGGGGGAGGAGATCTGGGACAAATGGATGTGATGTGAAGACCGAGAGCAGAGGAGGAGAACAGAAGAGGAGTGATTATTGCTCAGAACGACATGAAAAAGTGCTGAAATAGAAGAGCAGATTTATGTTGTGGGAACGGTGAGCGGATGGTGTTTGGACTGGAAGCAGAAAGCAGCCGATCACCCCTTCACTGGGAGGCTTTGAAGTACATGTTCTCTCTGCCGCCTCACCCATCTTGTTTAAGTAGCTCCCGCCACGATCACTGACGACTTTTAGATTTTAATTTGGGCTCTGCTAGTATCGTTTTGCATTCTTTAAAGTTCAAAGCCATTTCCTCGCACTCAGGTGAAGCACCTCTCGCCACCTTCTGTCTGCCCACTTAATTGTGGCTCTTGTTTCTTTGAGATTGCTGTCATTAAACCATTTGAGTCATTCCAGGGGCTCCACCACCAAGACGCTCCAGTACAAGTTCAGGGTCAGCGACGGCGCTTGTTCTTAAATGATGCTACAAAGAAACGATTAGGGGCCTGTTTGTTTTCATACACACCATCACGTTTGCTCCTCACTCTGGTTTACTCCGAGTTTTGCTTTGTTAGCCTGAAAACAGATGTTTTAAACTCATCAATCAAGGAAATAAACATTGTTGTAAACAACAATTTGTGTTTGGGAATGCTCTTTACAACGCCGAGCAGTCCTGGCTGACGAGGAATGAGTGTTTCAATTTCAAGCAAACATGTTGAAGATGTTCTTTCAGCTGTTCCCTTCTGCAGGGGTCGCCACAGCGAGCACGAAAGATTTGGCAATTGTTTTACCCCGGATGCTTTTCCTGCCGCAACCTGGGCTTCAACCTGCAGCCTCAGGATTACAATACCACGGCACTGACCACTGAGCCACTGCAGCCAATCTTAAGCAAACATACTGCTTGCAAATCACTCACAATGTTTTTTTTTCATCATTTATTTAAGATACCCCTTTTCCCTCGAGCACTACCAACAAATAAACGTGTAATACTGTACATGGAAGCACTTTGACGTCACGTTGGAAGGTGAAAAAAGCAGCGTTACAGTCAGAAAACAACTTTGTGCATTACTGCCACCTTGTGGTCGTGTTGGTGGCGTGTTACTATCAACTGCCGGTGGGAAAAAAAAAAAAAAAAGCCAGTCACTTATCAAATACAACCATCATATAAACCGTAATTTGAGATGTAGAGCTGACACTGTCATAAACGATGCTTCAAATGGCGTTCATAAATTCACCTGGTAGTAAAACAACAGGAAGGACATCAGATGATCATTAGTCTCCTCCCCCGGCGTGTCCGTAAACGTAGCCTTTAGTCAGCCTGATTCAAGACGGAGCAATCTGACCCGAGAGGCGCTCTTTAACCTCGCTCTTTTTACTCAATTGAGCTAAATTGATGGATTTTTTCAGGTGATAATTTGCAGCTTGATTAATGCCCGACTCCTTTCATTACCGGAGCGTTGAAAATGAGGTTAATTGACCCCGACGAGTCAGGGGAGAGCTGTAAAACGCCGAAAGGAGGCCCTTTTATAACCAACGCCGGATAAACTGCTGTGAACAAATGAAATTAAAACTGAAGTTTGAGGCGTGGAATCAAGATATATTTGAAGGAAGATTTAATAAAGAGATATTGTGCGTTGAGCTTGTGTGGCACCACAGAAGCAACCTGATCAGATAAACGTCCCTTTTAGATTCAAAAACGACCCATTAATCAAAGAAATACTTGATTTTGTATTGATTTCATCTCATGTTGATCAGATTCCTGAGTTGAAAACTGAGGCCTGTGTTGCTAAATTGCACATATTTTATGTCCTTAAGAGGGCCAGAGGGTATACCAGTTAACCTCTGTCTGTCATCTGGATTATTAAACTTTCTGTGAACCTAAAGGTTCTTTGGTGAACTAATGCTGGGATTGTGGTTTTGCAATGACACACATTTAAAAGCAGCAGCTCCAGCATCTACGTGCCACACAACACAAACAAAATAGGCACCTCTCCAAAACAATCTGAACAACGCAATTTTTTTTTTAGACCCGATGTGCCAATTTCTTCTTGCGGGCAGGCTCGAACAAGAGAGTTCGGCGTTCGAGCCGCTGAACTGAGCGAACTCAACGAGGGTGGAAACTCAGGCTAAGCAATTCAAGTTTCTTCACATTTCATCCATCTGAAGCTTGCATTCAAAGCTGCGCATGAACAGATTCTGCAGGAATGTTTCTTTTGGCTAAATTTGGTTCGACTTGTGCTCTTTTTGCAAGTGCTGCGTTTTGTTTTTTTTGTTGTTTTGTTTTGTTTTTGGGCCGACTCTTGTTCGGTTTGATGCTTTTAGCAGAATTATTTCAGACTGATGCACTTCTGCAACAACTAAACACGCCTAAAATAGCTCAAAGTTAGGCGGGGTGCCTGTGTGTGTGTGTGTGTGTGTGTTTATTCTCATGTTCGCCGTGTGCACATTTCTCTTTAGACTGTAGGAACGGCCCTTAATGCCCGTGATCCTGTCTGCTTTTAGCAGATTAGGCCTCACTCAAATGTAATGGCGCTCCATGACCTCCTAATGACGACATGTTTGTGTGTTTAAGAGTGTATTTGTCTCCATTTATGAGCACTGCATTGTAGTGAGCTGGTCCTTTATTGTTTAAACCCTTCTTATTTCTCTGGCTGCAAACATTACTCCAGGATACGTTCGTGTCAGGATCCTTTTCATTATGAGTAGGAAGTAGTTGCACATCAGAACAATGACACAGCCCTTTTTACTCTCATCTGACGAGCAGTTACCCTCACAGTTCAGCACTTCCCAATAAAACAGAAGATTAGTTTGTGCTTTGTTTGTTTTTTTACATTTCCTCTTAGATTTCAGGTTGTAAACCCCTTTCTGTGCTCATCTGGAGATAAAAATGAAGTCGACGGGAAGTAAATTTTTCATTTTCTCTTCCTTTTATGCAGATTTTTTATTTTTAACCATCTTACACATAACGTCAGCTGAAACTTTGTAGGGAGACCCAAACAACAACAACAACACAAAAGAAAGCTAAAATGTAAAAATCTTTTTTACATTTTTTAACCTTGATACACGTTCAGACATCCACTTTGTGGTTTCACTTTTCATAATTGGTTGCAGGGAAACTTTGTTCTTTTAGCAAACGGGCCGATTGTCGGACTGCTTGTGCCACTTCCTTCTAACGGAGCTGGCTCTGGGTGTCGCAGTGGCCTCCGAGCTCAGGGGTGGCAGCCATGAATAAACTAAAACAACGAGACACAATTAATTACCGTGAATATATTAGTGCCATTAGGTGGGTGTGTATCTGTGTGTTTCCACTGTTTTTTTGTTTTTTGTTTTCTGGCTTGGGTCCAGCCACCATACGTCCATACGTTCTGTTGTCACCCACGCAGAACTATTTTTAGCCCAAGAGTCTTGAGCGCGAGCACATACGTGTGTGTGTGTGTGTGTGTTAAGGTATGCTCAGGTTACGGGGTGAGTAAATGGACTCCTCCTTGTCCTGGTTGATAATTTCAGACCGACAGCCTCTAAAACTTTCAGCAGCAGGGACTCGGGTGTTTTATGCAACTTTTTCCACTGGAAGATGCGCACTCGTCTCTTATTCCTTTATGGCAGCCAGACTCTCCTGAAATCGTTAAAAGTGGCCTTGATCAACAGGTCGGCGTTTCTGAAGGCCTTTCAAGGCTTTTCTTGAGGCTCCTTGCAGCTCTTGCGCTCGTTTTCAGCAGATCACACAGTGAGGCTCTGGCTCTCCTGAAGCAAGCTGTGAAGAAGTGAGGGCCGGTCGAGGAGTTTTACAGATGAAATGAGAGCATAAAGGGAGGAAGGGGAAATATAGAGGGTCTGAGACTGAAACGTGGAGGAAGGGGTGACTGCTGAGTCATCCTCCGACAGAACAGATCATCTTCCCCGACTCTTTTCTCGTCACCATAAAGTGACGATGGCAGTTC
>NC_051447.1:7066026-7082113 GCF_001649575.2 Kryptolebias marmoratus | reverse complement strand
GGGGGCTGGGGCAGATCTGTCCACTGCAGCCTCAAAAACCGATCATCGCTCAAACGCTTCTTATTTGCTTGTTGTTGTTTCTAGGAAGGCGATCTCCCGTTCAGGCCTGCATTACCTCGGCCCACCCCAGCCGACACTCCCTCCAGCGTCCAACGGCCCCAACAAGGAGCTGCGTGCCTGCGTGGACTGGACGGTGAGTCACACGCGCTCACACACACACACACACTGATTAGAAGGTGCTGGTGTTTTCGATTGATGTTCGAAAACACGACTAAAACGCGGCGTGCTTACATCAGGAGCCATAAAGAACGGCACAGAAAGCTCTCGGTCTGAGATTTCCCTCCGACGTCTGGCTGAGTCACTGGATGACATTTGGATTTTTAATATAACAGATTTATTAGCAGACTCTTTCTCCGCAGCCATATGTTTCCGAGGAGGCGACAAGCAGCAGTTTCCTCCCCTTCTTTATGATTATTGCAGCGAGATGCCTCGGCAGCGTGGGAGAAAAAAAAAGAAGTTCAGTCTATCACGACTTCGCCAGATACAGGGTCTTTCAGGGTCTACTCCGGCGAACTTAATGGATTTTTATTGACGAAAAACGTGAATCGCGGAACTGTAAAAGCAGCTTTAAAAAAAAAACAACAGAAAAAAACAACGCTTTCTGCTCTAAAGTGTTGCCGCAGTGCTGAGGGAAATGTCAAGAGGAAAAAGGAAAGTACTCAACGACAATGCATTAGGCAGTCAAAAAAAAATAAAAGGCGCAAAAGAAAAAAAAAAACTTTTAGTTGGCATTTTTATTTCTGCCAAAATGCCATTAGGTGTCGCAAAGCTTTTCGCAGAAACAGGTGTTTGCAGAAAAAAAATAGATAACACATCTTGAAAGTGTTACAGCAGGGTAATAACGAAGTGGTTAGTCATCTCCTGAAATCTGTTATAATTTAAATTAATTTTATTGTAAAATAATCCCAAACCTCTTCATCGCTTAGTACATATTTAAATGAGTCTAGCTTTCATTTAAATAAATTAAATCAGGTTATACAATATACCTGCAAGATTCTGTTTGGACAGATTATGAAACAATATGACTTTTTTTTCTTTAATTCAACTGTTGACACTTTTAATTTGAAGCATTTTAAAGACAAAAAAGCAGATTATTAGTCACAGGAATTACTTAAAAATGTAACACTTTAGTGGTAACGTGTTAAAGGGAATATTTAGGCTCGGTTAGAGTAATCCGTGATTAATGGATAGTAAATAAAATGTGCTGTATTGTTAATCAGAGGGTGCGATGTGGACAAACTGTCGCGGGCCCACACGTGAGTCCTCCCTTCGGAGGTTTCTGCAGGGACACTTCCGCCACGTCACCGCTAACCTTTAGGTCTCTGCAGGACGCGTGCCCTCCTGTAATAAACCCGTATAATAATTGTCCGTACCTGCAGAGCAGGGCGATCGATAGCGCTGAACGGTTACTCAAGGAGGAAGCCACAGAGATACAGAGCTGTGCTCGAACCCCAAACAGAAGAAGCCAGGATGGAAAATGCAGGGAGGAGGGGAAAAAAAAAAAAAGTTTATTCTTTTTCTTTTACTTTTTTTTTCTTGAGGCTGTAGATATTTCATGCCTTATCTTATGAGCTGTCAAGTAATCTGTGGCTGAACGTGCTTTCCTGCTCTTCGAGCTCACAGCACGTTCTACCAAAACAGCTGAAGTTGGGGCATGTGAAGTAAACTAGTGAGCCATTTAAAAGAGGTAATGCCAGGAGGTGGGGATAATTGTGATTTGGCACAGAGGCAATATCTGTGAAAGATTGGATCTTTTATGTGCCCGAAGTTGTGTGTTACATGTTGTTATACGAAGTTATATGTTGCCTTCAAAACCACATCTATTTTTTCTAGGGATCTCCAAGGTAATCTAAAAGCTCTATCCTGCACGCTTCACATAAACACGACTGAGGACAAAGAGGGGACGAGTCCTGCACAGACCTGTCCCGTACGCAGCGTGCGTGGAGAACCCTGCCAGCCTTAAACGAATGTTTATTAATAAATAAAAATATGGATAAAAAATAAAAACCAATGGGTAAATGATCTCACCAACGCAAACAACAGTTAGAAACTTCCCCGTGTTCGTGTCCTCAGATTCGTGGTGTGTTGGATGTTTGTTGCGCATTAACTTGCAGCTTCTGTGCTGTTTGGATTATCACAGTGAAATAACCCACCCACTCAGCAGCTGCACTTATGTGCTTGACACCATTATTGGCCGCCATCTCCGCCGAGTGTCCGCGTGGCGGCAGTTTTTATTTATTTATTTATTTCTTGGGGCCCCAAAAAAATAATCAGCGAGACGTGCGAAAGGCCGATAGCAGCTCGTTGAATAATAATTCTCCCCCGCAGGAGAACGCGGTGAACGGCGATCACCTGTGGATGGAGACGAGCTGCTCAGGAGAGCTGTGCTACCTGGGAGAGGACGCCTGCCTCCTGAAGACTGCAGTGAGTATTAACCCCTACGCACTGGCTCATTTCTGCCTGATTTGGGGGGGGGGAGCCAAAACCTCACATTTTCAGGGTATGTAATCCCGTATGCTCCTTTGATTGGACCCTTTCCCGAGATTTTCATCTCCAGTTGTAAATAATTCAGTGAAACTCTGAAACAATCCAGACTGAATACTAATGCTGACAAGACACGAATCTTATATTTAAACAGAGATTTGACAAGAAAGTAATGGCAAAAATGATGTTTTTCTTGCAATATTTGCTTCATCTGTTCCCATTTCTTCTGTCACAGACACATTAAAAGGTAACGAGAGAGCAGGCAATTAGCAGGAAGACGGGGAAGAAAAAAGTCATTGGGCTCATGTTGTTATTTTTAGATGTAAAACTAGAAACGGACCTTTCAAGTAAACAATCGCTGACAGATTTAAGATCCTCCTGAGGGATGAAAACCTGTTTCTTTGATGCGGGGATCGGCTGAACTTCAACGAACCTTTAGTTCCTGTTTTATTTTTTTCTTGACACGTCACAGAAAACGATGGCAGAAGAATGCAGCTCAGTCCGTGCCCAGCTCATTATATTTACTAAATAAAAAGCCCACACTAATGTTTATTCTCACATAGTCTAAGTGTATATATAGATATATGTATTTAATAATTATTTTTTTGCCAACTTGTTTAATCTCCTTGTGGGCGTGTTGCTCCTTTTTTTTTTTGGCAAATGTTTAATGATGCAAGAGTCATTAATTATTAACACATTTACCACAATATGTACTATACTGATATATAATATTTAGTCTGTTTTGGGTGCAATACCGTTACATAGACATTTATTATTAAATCCTAACTGATTTTGAACTTTTGAGGTTATTTGTTAAAATTATTTCCCACATGTTTAACCCTTTGTGAACAACAATTTTCCTTTTGTGGGTTTTTGATCAGCAGCGGTTCCCCCAGTTTGTCAGAAATGAGACCTGGAGTTAAAAAAAGACTAAAAAAGATGGAGTCAGTTTTCTCAAATGGACAAGTCAAAGAACAAAAACACTCTTGTAAAGGCACTAGAAGTTGGTGAAGAATTGCAGTAAAATAAAAAAAAAATGGCATCAATTTAAAGGTGGTTGAAGGGCCTTGTTTAGAGTAGGTTTTGGTGGTTTCCAGCTGGAGGACAGGCTGTTTCCTTCTACATGGGATAAGCTCTGTTACGGTTCAGAGTGACACCTCTGACTGGAGATGAGACCCCTCCATTATTAACCATCATATTTTTACTCATAATAAGTCGTCTGTCAGTTCGTAAGAGCCAGGCCATGCGTGATATATTATTCACTGGAAGTAAATTGCTCTTTGACGTCTTAAGTGTTTGCTTTTATTTTGACAGTCAAGCTGTGCGCCGACAGACTTACGGCTGAGCTGCCACTTCAGCTTCGTCTTCCCGCTCTCGTTTAATGGAGATTAATCATTCGGCTACTTCTGCTCCCTTTAAATAAAAAGGAAAAATGTAAATGTTATCTGTGTAAATGGTCAATAAATATTGACCAAACTTTTCATAGTGATAGAGTCTAGTTTAGATTCAGTCTCTTTCTGCGCATCCTCAGATTCCTAAGGATGTGCAGAAAGAGATTGAACTCGGCATAAGAGACAACCTCGGCTGAAAATAAATGTTATGACCGTAAATAAGCTTCTTGGGGAAGATGTTACAGCAGATTTGTGTCATAATCAAAGTGAAAGGTGGCTAAACAGAGTCCTGAGAGTGTGACTTATTTTGGGTTTGGCAGTGGATTTGATCCCTTCTGTCTGAAGCTGCCACTAAATCAATAATACTTTCCACATTTTACTGAGGCTTTCTCGTGTGGTGAAATATCTGACCTGCTGGGCACGACTGCGGTCCCCCCCGCCCCGAGGGCGTCCTGTGGTTTCTGGGACATTAACAGTAGGTCTTTGAGGTTCTCTGGGTTTCTGGGTTGGGCCTCAGTGGACCGGGCTCGATCTGACACATTCAGTAAATTTATATTCAGACCGAGGGGGGAGTTGGACACCCTGAAAATGCTTCGGGGGTCCCTTTGGGGCTCCTCAAGATGTTTTCGTAGCCGTTCTTTGCAACAGCTGTCCTGCTCTGGCAGGACCATTGCCCATTTGGTGCATGAACAGTGTCAGCTTCACATGAAGGCCAACAAGTTGTTGTAGCTGAACGAGACGGCCATCTTCAGCAGTCAGAGGTGGTAAAGTTGTGACTGATCGGTGGGGAAAAACATAATATCTCTCTGAAGCCAAAATAATCCGTTTTTTTTCTTTAGATAAGTGGTTAGTGACGTCAAATAAGTCAAAAAGTCAAGGTGTCCACTGTTGGGACTGGACTTCAGTTTTGGTTTGATCCAGCTAATTTTCCTGCTACATGTTTGATTTTATTTATTTTTTTGCTTGAGGAGTCAGATTTCCTCGGATTCCTTCAACATGAGGAAAACATTTCATCAGAGCACAAATCTTATATAAAAAGTTGTTTTTGTTACGTCTGTCTGTCTTGTCGGGCGAATGAAAACAGATCAAACCGAAACACGAAGACTGATCGTGTTGCGTCATTTTACAAGTGATTTGAAATAGTTTCATTAATTCAATTAAATCAGTCAAATGTAACAAACTAAACTAAATGTAACCCGTTTTTCTTACTTGGAAACAAAATAATCGCTTTACTCTGCAATAAACGGACAAAGTTGTGTTAAAAGTCAGCTGTATTTTTTTTTTTTATTCAACAGTTTGTTTTTTGTGTTTTGTGTTAAATTTACATAAAATCATCAAAACTGAGCTATTTAAGCAATCTAAACTCAGTTTAGCTTCATGCAACACAACCATCTTTCAGTTCAGGCCAGTCGAACTTGTGTCTTTTGTTTAAAATGTGTGTTTGTGCGTCTCACTCGGCTCTCTCTTCCTTCTATCTACTTTAAGAAGTCGGCCCCCAGGAAGAAATGCGCAGCCTGTAAGATCATCGTTCACACTGGCTGCATGGAGCAGCTCGAAAAGGTACGACGCGCAAACACATGAGCTGCTCGTCCCGCGCAGGCCGACAGTTATTTCGGCGATATTAGATTTCCCCACAACCTTGTTGCCGTCGAACTCTGCCAATAAAGAGCGGGCAGACACACGAACGCAGTCTCCGTCTCCCCTCAGATCAACTTCAGATGCAAGCCGACCTTCAGAGAGGGGGGATCCCGATGCCTCAGAGATGTGAGTGTTTCTGTGTGTGTGTGTGTTTCTGTGGGCGCGCGTGACCGTAAACATGACCGATGACAGCGTTTGCGCGTGATTGTCTGACCGCAGAACGTCCTGAGACACCACTGGGTTCACAGGCGGCGACAGGAGGGGAAATGTAAACAGTGTGGGAAGGTGAGTTCCCTCAGACACAGACGGCTCCGGGTTATTGTCACTTCTTCTGCAGACTCGCTGTTTGTCTCTGCCCCCTCCAGAGTTTTCAACAGAAGTTCTTCCACAGCAAAGAAATCATCGCCATCAGTTGTTCGTGGTGTAAACAGGCTGTAAGTACTTCATTGTCTGTGTTAGTCACTGAACTTTAACATATGGGGCTGGGGAGAGGGAGAGACAATCACAATTATAGTCGTTTTCATAAAAAAATGAAGCCTACTTTTTGTTTTTCCAGTAAAATATTTAACTATTTCAACATTAATTGTTGCTGCATTTTTGTGTCTCTCTCGTGTTAATTCTTATTAAGGTGGTCTTTAAAACTGACTTTTGATCCATTGAACCTATAGTCTGTCTGGTCTGACAGTGGCATTCAGGTACAAATGTGCATAATGGGATGGGACATTTTTCAATGCCTAATCTTTAATCTTTGTCTTAAAGTTTGTTTTATTTTAGTTTAAAGCGACAGTGCACATTAATTGGTGTGAGAACCACATGAGAGTATGATCTTGTAAATGTGCCAGATGTAGCCGTTCGAGCTAATTTTCATCAGGAGTCTGTAGCAGGTTGATGGCAGGGGTGCTATCAAAGGGGGGGCCAGGGGGGCACTGGCCAGTAAATCTGCTGCCACCCCTGGCTAGACTAGTCAAATATGCGTAATATTTGTTTCGTTCTTTTGTTTCTAGTAAATGTTTTGTTCAAGTGACCCCTTCAAATTAAAGATGCACATTTGACTTTTTAATTTTTTTTAGAGAAAAGGACAAAAAGCCAAATGTAAGGAAAGTTTATGGCACCACATGTGTAAAGATCTGTAAAACATTAAAACTGGACTGATGTTTTCTCTTCTGGTCTGTTAACTGTAAAATAAGAAACGGAGGTAAATTAGTCGGTAGATCCTTAACTCTCATATTGCCAAAGTTTTATTGAATTTCTGAAACTCTTTTATGGCTTTGGTTATGATGTGCCACCCCTGGATTTTCAGTGCACCCCCCCCCCCTCCAATTCTGGAGGCATCACTGTTTGAAGACATACATAATAATAATAAGTAAGATGCGTCGTCATAAATAAAAGGAATGACAGAAAAGACATCAGTTTAAAACAAAAAAAGAAAAACAAGAACGACCAGTACCCTAAGTCTGGCGGCAAATGTGATGAGTTAAAATAAAGAGACATTTTGTTCTTTACAGTTAAACAAACTGAAAGAGCATAAGCAGGCCAGCCAAATCTCTGACCTGAACCATTTTTAAAAACACCGGGGTAAAAAAAAAAAAAAAACTTTAATATTTCTGAAACGCTCTCCTTTGGACGCCTGAGAACGACCTGTACCAGAAAGACGGGACAAAAAAAACCGATCTCCCATCCCTGAATACTGCACACAAACTCCTGCAGACCGTCGCTGCAGCTGTGTACCACGTACGTTCTTGTTGCTGCACTTGGAATAGAAGTGAATCATGACAAAAAAATACTTGTAAAACACTGTTTTTTAAATTATCATAATCACAAGGATCAGATCGTTCGTATCGCCTTTACGCAATTATAGGAAAATTAGCTTTGTTGCCCACGGGAATAAAGAAAACAAAGAAAACAATAAAGACAAAAACTGGATGTAGAAGAGGTAAAAGCAATAAAAAATATAATCAAAACAAATTAAAAGGGGATGTAGGCGTATATAAGTTAAGGTGCAGATTATGTTCACTGTTGCACACAATGACTGCACCTAATTTACAACTTTTATCCTCTGTTCAGTCTTTACTTTCCAAATTTACACCAAACTTTGTGTATTTATGTCAATAACGTCAGGTAAAGGACTGGGTGAGCAGATTTTATTAAAAGGGACCTATTCTGCTTCCTGGAACAAGTCAGGATACGTTTGTGGGCTGTACAAAACATCTTCATTGCATTTAAGACACAAAGTCATTCTCAGATATTCAGAGTTCACCTGATCAGTTCTGCCTGTTTTAGGGCTACGTCACTTTTATGCAAATTAGCTGCTGTTGGCCACGCCCCTCAACTCAGTGTCCCGTCTCAAAACATAAAAACTCACTGAAGGATTAAACGCTGCAGGTCAGACACACATATATATTGTTATTATTTCAAACTCTGAGGATTCTGACTTTGGGACAGGGGCACTTCGTGGTTCCGAACCAACATTTGTTGAGTCAGACAGCGGCAATCAGCGGTCCGAACCTGACTGGTAGCGGGTTGGGTCAGCGGCAGTACATGTTCTATATTGCAGCCGACAACAGAACATTTTCTTTTTCCAGCCGACATTGTTCAGCGGTAAAACCAGCAGAGCAAACGTGACGGTTTTCCTGTAATTAAGTGGGTGGAGCTCCACTTGGGTTGCTAGGTAACAGGGATTGTGATGCAACAATCCCGGGGTTTTTGAAACAAATGGTTTTGCAGACACCAGAAAGCATTTACGTATTGTCAAAAAATGGCTCGGTGGGGTTTTTTTTTGTGCTTGCACTGTTTCTAGAAGCAGTAGATACCCAAATGGAAGCACAAAAACATGCAAAAATAGGCCCTCTTTAATGAAACGATGGAGATTAGAAACAGAAATGTACAGTTTGAGGCAGAAATGTTGATTTGATTCACGTTACAACGGTCGAAGAGGATTTCAAAAGGTTTTGAAGATTAAAAAATGTTGGAAAAATGCTGGATTGAGTCACTTCGTTCTAACAAGATCTAATGGAAAACGAAGATAAATGCAAAAACGCCAAATAAAGAACGAATAACTGGAGACAGCTACGGTCTTATTTGCCGGGTAATCCTCCCGTAGAGTCTGACCCAGATGTTTGCTCCTGCAGTTCCACAACAAGGTGACGTGTTTCATGCTGCACCAGATCGAGGAGCCGTGCTCGCTGGGGGCTCACGCCGGAGTCATAGTGCCCCCCTCCTGGATCATCAAAGTTCGCAAACCACAGGTGAAGACACAAGCCCCCCGCAGCTAATAAACTTCACTAGCTGTCATTTAGTGACGGTAATCCGAAACGACTTTTATTGGGTCTAAAATTGAAAGACGTCCTGTCAAAAAGCGTTGTGTCTGTGGCTGTCGACGTGACGCGATCGAAGCTGACGGCCGTTTGATTCGAACCCAGGGCGCTTAGCTCGCGCCTCTGCTATCACAGTAACGTAACCCCCGCGGTCCCGCCGCATGCTTCATTACACTTCCGATCAGCGTCACGGCGAACGTGGCAACGGCGAACTAACCGCCGAAATTCCGTGTGTGTGTGTGTGTGTGTTGCAGAGCTCTCTGAAGAACTCGGCCCGGAGGAAAAAGAGGACCTCTTTCAAACGAAGGACGAGCAAGAAGGGGCTGGACGTGAGTGATGTCATGTCTTTCATGTGATGTAATCCAGTGAGAAAATATTTATTTACCTCCAACAACGGAAGGAAGAGTTTGTCTCACGAGCAGCATCAAGTTTTGATACGGCGTTTTCAACTCTAAACTAATCCTCCTCCATTTCCCGTTTCTGCTCAGGACTCCAAATGGCGCCCGTTCATACTGAAGCCCCTCCCGTCTCCTCTGATGAAACCCATCTTGGTTTTTGTTAATCCCAAGAGTGGGGGCAACCAGGTGAGCCGCCCTGCCAGCGTGCTGCTTTCGTGCCGAAGAAGCAACCGGTTCTTCTGTCTCTGCTTTCCCTCGTTGTTCCGTTTTAGCGAAGCTGTTAGGACTTCCTGTCTCTGTGCTTTGAAACGTTTCATCACGAGGAGCATAGCTGTAAACCAGGGTTTGATTTATCACATTAGCTGTTAGAGGTATTTTAATTTGACACAATTAGTCTAATCCTTATTCATTTTTAGGAATTATGAGTCCAAACACAGCTTAGATTATAATTACTTTATTTTACTCTTTTTTTTTTTTTTTCCCAGGGTGCCAAGCTGCTGCAGATGTTCATGTGGATCCTAAACCCTCGACAAGTCTTCGACCTGTCACAAGGTGGACTTCGAGAGGCGTGAGTAACCGGATCTGATTGTTTTTTACGTATTTGTGCTTTCCTCACATCCGTTCAGTCCAGTTTTAGTCATTAACCTCTGTTGTTTAAACGCTCTGCTCACGACTTCAGCCGTGTCGATGCGTCTCAGACAGATTACGCCCACTCGTTAGCAGCCGGCTCCTTAGTTTTACCTTCACGCCTCGCTCAGCTTCCTGCGTTTTGTTGAATTGTCAGATTGGAGTTGTATCGCAAAGTGCCAAACCTGAGGATCCTCGCCTGCGGCGGAGATGGAACAGTGAGGCTTTTATCTGCTCTATTCCTTTCCTATTAATCGGGTTGGTAGCCAAACTTCTGGAGCTTTTATTGTGTGTGTGTGTGTGTGCCCCTCTCTGTAGGTGGGGTGGATCCTCTCGGCTCTCGATGAGCTGCAGATGAATCCCCAGCCTCCGGTCGCTGTGCTTCCTCTGGGAACAGGAAATGACCTCGCCAGGACGCTCAACTGGGGCGGGGTGAGTTTCCAGCCTTGACTTCTGTGGCAAAGTTGACCACAAGCAACATTTCATCCTCTAAATACGCGGCGACTGCGCGCACCCGTATTCTTTTACACAAGTGTGCTGAGGTCCAGCTGAGAAAATCGAAATAAATACGCTTATATTTGTCTAAATGTGAATTTGGCATGAAAAGAAACCAAGCTTTTACCTCTCCCAACAACGCTTCTGGGAGCTCCAGAGAAGCTCGGCCACATTCCAGGATGTCTGCGCTCTCTTCCTGCGCATTTCATCCTTTAGGCCTTGACCTCCGTCTGACCGCCGTGCAGCACGACACGTCAATGGCACGCGACGCACTCACACTTTGTTTTCATTCAAAACTAATTCAGTAATGATTTTTTTTAAGAAAAGGAGGTGAACCGATCAGGGAAAGGTCACATTCTTGGATAATTAAAATAAAGCTAATGTAGATTTATCAGCTTCAGTAGTTTTTTTTAGTTTTTTTATTTCCACTTTATTTCCAAGGTAGTTCCAACTACCAGTGTGTTGAACAAGCCTAAAAAAACAACAAAAAGCTCATTTTAGTTGTTATTTTCTGTGGTTTTCTCATCTCAAACTTCCTAGTTTTTTTTCTAGCTTAAAGCGTTTAAAGTTGTTTGACTAAATAGCTTAAATTCCATTAATTAATTAAATATCTAATGTCTGCCAGGGAAACTTAACGTAAACAGAGATATTAAAAGTTCAGATGTTTTTTAGGAAGCTGTGAGGTTTCACTCTCTCTCACACAGTTTGGATCTTCCTTTAACCAGTTTTCGGGCTCATATTAATGATAAAACACTAAAGGAGTCAATCCTTTCAAGCTGGTATTGATTTAGTTTCTCTTTATTTGTCCGTTAATAAATACAGTATTACTTTTAATGAGGAATATTACCAGTGCCACCTGTGCTACACGGTGGAGGCATGAAAGCGACGGGGAGATTAACGTTGTCTGAACAAGAAGTCATTACTTCAGTTTTAAAAAAAAAACCCAACAAAAACCGTCTCGGTTAGAAGGAAGCTGTCTAACGAGCTGCTCGCCTCAGCTGCGCTGATGAAGCCAGGACTTCAGAGGGAATTTGTCAGAGAGGAGATTAAATTGGGGGAATATTCGTATCCGCCATATGTTCCAGTGCTCTGCCCTTTTCGTCCTCTGGGTATTCCTGTCGACAAAGATTTTTCTTTTTTTCCCATTTCGTGGCTTTTGTTTTTTTTAATTTTTTTTATTTTCCAAGTTCCGTCTTCCTTTGTTTCTTTCCCTCTCCTTAAATCTCCAGTTTTCACTTCCTTTCTGATCGTTTCTATCTTCTTGACACTTGATTGTTGCTCACTTCTTCGCCGTGACTCTGTACCTTCATGCCGTTTTGTTTTTGTATTGTTTGAATCAACTTATACACTGCCTGGCCAAAAAAAAAAAGAAGGTCACACACTCTTAATATTTATTAGACAGCCTTTAGCTTTGATTATGACAGATATTCCCCAAGCTTCTCCAATGTCTAGTGTTGGATTCCTTTTTGGCCCAGGATCTTGATCTCCAGCACATCCCAGAGATCCTCGGTGGCGTTCAGGTCTGGACCGCCCCGCTCCCTGAAACCACTCTTTCATTCAGGTCGTTCAGGTGGTCAGCTGACCTCGGTCTTTGGAGACGTATCGATGCTGAACTTAGACCAGACGGACAGATCGGCACACTGCCCCCCACGGGCTGCTTCTGTAGGCAGTAGGCACGACGGGTTCTTCGCTCTGGACTCATCCGACCACATGACCTTCTTCCATTGCTCCAGAGTCCAATCTTTATGCTCCCCAGCCGGTTTTTCCGGTTAGCCCTTGAGTTTCCTTTGCATTGTGTGTAGAAGTATCCCCACTTTCACTATTAAACACAGCCGTGAGCTCTACTGTTGTTTTTGTACCATTTCATTTCAATCGTTTTAAGTGTTCGAGGTTTTTTTTTCGACCCAGATGATGTTTTCCCGGCTGTCCTTCCAGCTTCTAATAACGCGTTGGACACTTCTTGACCCAATGTTAGTAGCTTCAGATGCAAACTAATAATTTAACCCTTCTGAAACAGATTACCATCTCCTCCGTGGCCACAGGACGTGTCTTCTTAACAGATAAGAAGCTACTTCCTGCAAATAACCTGTTTCCAGCTGAACCATAATCATCTATTCAGTAATTATCCAACAGGAGGCTCTTCCCTTTGCTTAGTTAAATCCAGGTGGTGACCTTTTTTTTTTGTTTGTTTTTTGGCCCGGCAGTGTATTATTTACAGCATTTCAACAATATTAGGCGAGCTTATTTTCCTGGACAACGTTCAATTTGACCTTTAATGCTCTCACACCGCTGACGGCGTGCGCCTGCTTCCGTCGCTGCAGGGTTACACAGATGAGCCGGTGTCGAAGGTTTTGTGTCACGTGGAGGACGGCGCGGTGGTGCAGCTCGACAGGTGGAACCTCCTGGTGGAGAAAAGTTCCGTCAAGCCCGAGGAGGGCACGCAGAAGGTCAGGCGCCGGAGATTCGGAAACGTGTGTTTTACGTAAATCCCTCTGTGGGGAAACGAAGACGTTAAACCACTTTTATTATAAACCTTGGAGTAACAGTACATTTGAAACGTTATTTGTTTGGATCAGCTCATGAAAATGTCAGTGTTTCCAGGACTAATAATGTATTTAATTCATTTTATTGACTCATTTCTTGTTTTTGTGGGCGCAGCTCCCCCTTGATGTTTTTAACAACTACTTCAGCCTGGGCTTTGACGCTCACGTCACGTTGGAGTTCCACGAGTCCAGAGGTCTGTGAAATCCACCTCATCTGGGTTATTTTTTTACATTTTTTATCACATTTCTCCTACTTATGTTCCGATAACATCTTATTCTCTTCACGCTGTTGTCAGAACATGTTAGAAATCAGCACATTTATGCATGCACAGCTATTTTTCACCATTGTTTGTTTTATTTGTCATTTTAGCAGGTTTCTCACAAATTTAATCCCTTTTTTGTTGTTGTTGTTGTTGTTTTGCTGCTTTGTGCTCGTCCAGAGGCTAACCCAGAGAAGTTCAACAGTCGCTTCCGCAACAAGATGTTCTATGCAGGGGTGAGTGTCTCGCAAGTGGCGACGCATTCCTGCCTTCGTCACGGACGGATCCACGTAGGCGCGATGGCAGGTCGAGCGTAAAAAGGCAGCAAAGATTCACAAAGGCCCCGTTTTTTTCTTATTTTGAAAATGCGGTTTCGATCCAGCTCCGTTCACTCGTCGTTTACCTGACGAAGCTCGCTGAACAAATGTCACGTTCTCAATAATTCATTTGACCTTTCGTCCCTAGATTAGTGGGGAAATACGAAGAAATTAATTTTTTAAGCTCCTCACGGCTTTCAGCGTTCCTGCATTTGTTGTATTCATGTTTTTATGATCCGTCCTCCCTGTTTTTATTTCAGTTTAGGCACGTATGAAACGACTTTTATCTGATTTATCTGTAAAGCGTCAACCAGCTGCTAAAAGTCTTTGAGTTTGTCCCTCTTCTGAGCCAGCTGACACGTGTGTGAGGAAGAGATGATTTGAGGGAGATGAAGCGGAAGTTTGCAGAGGAGTTATCTCTTTTTAATGAGAGAAACGTAATGAACTGTAATTCTGTTTGATTGGGTTCTTCCCTCTGTTTACACTTGTGTTTGTTTGTGTGTGTGCACGTGCATGTGTGTGTGTGTGTGTGTGTGTGTGTGCAGGCCGCGTTCTCCGATTTCCTCCAGAGAAGCTCCAGGGATTTGTCCAAGCACGTCAGAGTGGTGGTGAGTGTTGACATTCTCTTCCTCCCTCGGCTTGTATCGCCTTCCATGTCGACACGTCTGAGCTGCGGCTCGGCCGGGTGATTAAACAGGACGTCCTTCCATTATCGGCACTCCGAGGTGTCCCTCAGAGACGCTTTCAAGCCCTCCTCAGTCACAGGATACTGATAATTATTGAACTACCACCTGTGAAAATGTCAAACGTTCGTAAAAAAAAAAAATTAAAAAAAATTAAAAATCCTTCTCAAAGCAGAGCTAAAAAGCCCGTTTTCTGCAGTATTATGGACTAGAATAACAACATGCGGTGTAGTTAATTATACCAGTGTGTTTTCTACGTTACCACACACAAGCAGTCGACTAAATTCACTAAAATTTCAATCCAGGGCAGACGGTTGCCTGTTTCGTTTCGCCTATTGCAACAAATCCACTGAAATGACTTCTAACCTTCTTAGCTTGTCCTTTTCTCTGCCTCTTTGTTCCCGCTGAGGAGATGAGTCTGTAAAGGTCTAAAATAAAGCAGTCTTTTATATAATAAAAGCTCAGCGACTTTCTTATACAGCAGGACAGAGAAGTTACCAACCAAGGTTACTTTAACAGGAAAGAAAAAAGAACATTTTCTTTACACTTTATATCCTGTGGGTGCTGTCATCAGAACCCTTCTGGTGTGACACAAAGACTGAAATCAGGCTCGGTTACGCATTTCCTGCCATGTGTTTTTATTTTTTTTTATTGTTACCAAAAAAAAAAAAGTGAATAATCAGAGTTAAGTGGCGCAGACTGACCTATGAATCATTCAGGCATGAGAAGGCCGGTGAACTCCCCACGAGCCAGGGCTGCTTTTACTCATAACAGGCAAACTAATTCAATTAAACTAAATTAGATTAATTCCTCAGGGCACTGCGTTTTCAGCAGCTTGTCACAAACACACCTTTTGTTGCTGTCGAATCTGTGAAAAATGCCAAAAATGAACCATGATTGTGTTTTCAGCACCGCTAAGGTGGTTTAACGATTGCTTGTTTCCCGTCGCCTCGTTGATCAAACCTGGTTTAAGAGCAGAAACTCTGAAATGCTGAAAATACAAACCGGGAACTGCGAGGGGAACCTTGGAGTGGGTTCTAAAATACACGCCAGCTCTAAAAGCAGAAACCAACCAGCGGTTCGGGCGTTAAAACCCTGCAGCGCTGAAGGAACACGATTCATCCCGTCTGTGTTTTTTTTGCAGTGCGACGGCACAGACCTAACCGCCAAAATCCAGGAGCTGAAGTTCCAGTGCATCGTGTTTCTGAACATTCCCAGGTCGGTGAACTGACTCGAATGCTGACACTGTAGGGTCTGCCTGCATTTTGGGTGCGTGGGTTTTTTAGGCGTATGTTCTACTCAGAGTCGAAAATGTGACGAAATAAAAGAGCAGAGTTAAAGAAAGCTCATCTTTAGTGTGAGAGTCGTGCAGTTTGACTGAGTTTGTGTGTTGAAGCCGTTTTATGCAGCACTGAACAGACAAACAGCACCATCTAGTGCTGGGCGATATGGAAAAAAATCCTACATCACGATATGGATAATTTTATATCACGATAACGATATATATCACAATATACCCCAATTACGTACGTTGTCAGTTATTCTCTGAAAAATATGAAAAAATAATCTAATTTCTTACTTTTTTCAAGCTTTATTTCGAAGTGACATTTAACTGAACTTTCACAAATGAGATCCGCTGCATTTTAATGCAGCAATATATATGTACCTGTTACGACTTAACAGTATCAAATGACAACAGACTTCATTATCTTCGGCCGGCTATAGTTTCACTTTTTGCAACTTTCCCGGCTCTTTTCCAACTTGTTTGACCTTGCACTTTTTGGATTGTTAAATATTCTTTTTCAAGTGATAGAAGAGGTTTGTTGTGTTGGCGTCAGATGAGGAAACAGTCTCATAGCAGAGTTAGCATTAGCATT